>NW_015386676.1:329617-355421 GCF_001527695.2 Protobothrops mucrosquamatus | reverse complement strand
GAAACTAATCAAGGAGAGAAGCAACCTAGAACTAAGGAGAAACTTCCTGACAGTTAGAACAATTAACCAGTGGAACAACCTGCCTCCAGAAGCGGTGAATGCTCCAACACTGGAAGTTTTTAAGAAGAGACTGGACAGCCATTTGTCCGAAATGGTATAGGGTTTCCTGCCTGAGCAGGGGGTTGGACTAGAAGACCTCCAAGTTTCCTTCCAACTTTACTATTATTATTATTATTATTATTATTATTATTATTATTATTATTATTATTATTATTATTATTATTATTATTATTATATTAGATTATAACTTCCATAATATCCAGTGCTGGCTGGCACATGTGGGATTTGTAGTCCAGCATATCTGGAAGGAGCCAGCTCAAAGAAGGCTGGCATAGTATATACTTTAATCCTAAAATGAAGGATTTGGGAGTTATTAAGAGAACTAAGTATATACTGTTGCTCTTTACCCATATATTAGACAATAATACTTTACATTTTAGTTTGAAAAGGAACTGGCATGTGAAGCACTGAATTTAGAAGCATCTATACGCAGTTTTTATTTTGACTTTGAGCTAGTTTCAGTAATGGGAACCTAACAAAAGGGAAAGCTTCATGCTCCAGAGTTACAAAGCAGCAGGAGGAATGACAGGATGGAAAGTGTAGTAAATCTTACGAGTACAAACATTCTATTAAAATGTAGTAGATGTGAATATATTTACATTTTTGTTAAAAAAAAAAAGAATATTCATCCACTATTTACCCAGTAATCCCATAAATAAGTTGTTACAGTGCTGGCACAAAATGTTCAACTATGA
This sequence comes from Protobothrops mucrosquamatus, assembly GCF_001527695.2. Classification (NCBI taxonomy): domain Eukaryota; kingdom Metazoa; phylum Chordata; class Lepidosauria; order Squamata; family Viperidae; genus Protobothrops; species Protobothrops mucrosquamatus. The sequence continues at coordinate 354,606 of NW_015386676.1, read as the reverse complement.
TTATACCTCAAAGCAGGAAGGGACTTATCAGATACATTACTTGGCACAAGTCCTATCAAAATATTGCAAATGTAAACTTAATGTCACTTTTTATATGGATGGCATAAAAGCTGAAATCCCAGGATACTGTTTTTCATTTGATGAGGTCCATCCAAACTGAAGATTGCTTCCTACAATTAAAGAAGCCATGGGTATAAAGTTTTTAATAATAACGTTTGTCATGTTTCCCATAAGGCTTCTTTTTCCCAGAGATTAATATATTTGGCTCTCATGTCTTATTCTTTTTTTAGCTTCCTGAAATGACTCATATTCAGACACAGCGACCCTGGTTGATATTCCTTCTACAGAACCTTGGATTGTTATTAAGGTGGCTTTGCTTCTCACTACTGGCTATATATGAATAGACTATTAGAATATAAATCTTCTAGAAAAACTAATTTGTCCAGCATCTTTTCTATGCATTTCAGTAATGCTTATATAAAAGGTCTTCCAAGTGAATTGTAGCCTTTATATTATATAAAATTACTCATTTTTATTGTTGGAATCAGACATGAACAAATCAAAAATATTTAAGTATAGATGATGTTATATTTTAAAAATTAATACTCTAAAACAGACATGTCAAACACAAGGCCCGGGGGCCGCATGCGGCCCACGAAGTGGTTTTATGTGGCCCGCAAAGCCATCCTGGAAACAGTGAGGGAACAGCCCCCACTGCCTTGGCCCTGGCCTAGGCCGGCCGGGAGCCAAGTACAATTTTGTGGTGGCCATCTATGCTGAAACGCATTCAGTCTTAGCTTCACAAGGCCGTCTGGAAACAGCGAGGAACCAGCCCCTGCCATGTCGGGCCCACCCCCTGGGTGCATGCTGGGGAGGTGTCATCCTTTGTGAGGAATGAAGAAATGCATCATCACCTGGAAGTGGCCAGCAAATGGCCCTCGCCTACGTCACATATCTGGCTTGATGGGCTCCGGGGGAGGGGTTTCAGCAGGCAGTGAGGCTCCTCCAGTGCACCATGAATTGGCACTTGCCCCGGTCCCACCCCCTTCTGCCAGAGACCCTCAGATCTGTCCCACTCCTGCCCAGGCCCCCACAGGCACCCTTGAAGCGAACGATGTAGAGCTGGCCATGCCCACTCTATAGGCCACACCTACTCCATCCACACCCACCCAGTAGGCCACACCCACTCTGACCACCCCCACCCACCCCCCAAGGGCAACCGCAATGCTGATGCAGCCCTCAATGAAATTGAGTTTGACACTCCTGCTCTAAAATATAATGCTTATGCTATCTTTATTTGTGTGCATGTTAAACTGTATATTAAATTTTTAGGAAGAAGTGAAGTTAAAACAAAATGCAGTAATTGTGATATATCAGGAGCATTCTATTACACTTTTAATAACTGCTTTATAGATTACCAAAAAGAAACCGGACACTAGTCTTTCCGTCTTGACAAACCTGCTATCAAGACAATGGCTATAACATTGCGATTGAAGCCTTGTACTTTGTGACACACATAAAAAATGGTCAGACTTTAATCTCATGGTTAAAATAAGACTACCATTTTGATTTTTTGACTTCTCTGGACACTTCCACTATTTCTGTTAATCAATTTCTCTGGTCTAATACTTCTTTATAAATAGGTAGGAAGTCTATTCATGGATGACTGAAATGGGTGCTTTAGAAATCACCAACTCTGGATAAATATTAGATTGATGCCTCCTAAAAGAACAGTTTTGTGGTAAATATGAAGCAGACAAAGGCACTTAATAGAAATGGTTACTGTATTTTTTTCCAGCCACATCAGTTACCTTTTTATGCTGTTGCTTTTGTATTCCTTTGGTTACTTTAATTCTTTCCTGCCTTCCTAAGTAATATGAGAAACTTGAGTGAGGGTTAGAACACCTCACAGTTGTCTGCTGTTTTACATTTCCCTATGGTGAAACAGAACAGCAATTATACTAGCTAACAATGTAAAAATCTCCAAAACTGAGATTAATTACCAGATTTTCCAGGAAGATTATCAGGTTATCACCATTGTCCTTGCTTTCAATTTATATGCTACAGTTGGCTATTTGACATATCATGCAGTATCATAGATCCAGGGAACAGTAATTCAATTTTGTTTCAGTGGAAACTCCCCTCTCCTTCCAGTGTTTTAATTATGAATTATAGTGGAAACATATGCACACTCAAAAACATGCACACTCAAAGCAAAAAGCAGCAATAACTTTATTTTTCCTGATTATATTTGTGATTCCATTACAGTTTCAAATGGATTTCAAATGGAAGACAACTCCATAGAAGCCCAATCATTTTTTGCTACGGAGAATAATGTTAATAGAAGACTCTCTCATTGTAACAAGAGAATAGAGTCTCTGAGTTATTATCACTGTAAGAAAAGGATTCCAGCTATAACAAAATAAACTACCTTTAAATGTTATTGAATATTATCTCAATTAAAACAGAAATTGCATTTTATTTTATTGATCCAATATTTAATTCCACTATCACTATAAATATGATTAGTAAGTCTGAGTATCTATCCTTAACTATTTTAAAACAAGAGCAATTGGTTACATTCAAACCAACAATTGAATCACTATATGGATTTCCAGAATACCATTATTGTTCTTTGCAATGTATTTTCATAAATTATATGCCTTCATGGTTTCCCACTCTGAGAGAATCCTACTACCTCTCCAAATCAGGTTTACAATTTGGGAGGGAGTAGAAGGATATATTTGCCCCCCTGAAAGCCAAAAAATAATATTTGCTTTGTTATTACTCAGATTACTGCTTGTGCCATAATATGTGTGTGTTTGTGACCATGGAGAAGAGAAGCACTATGGGACTATCACTGATACCACAAGGGAATAGAGGAAAAGTGCACAATGGCATATCCAGGCATGTTATTTTACTTTTAACACTTTACTTGGTAGCATGGTTCAGGGCATCACTGAGCAAAACAAATATTATTTTAAAATATAGTATGGCTCATTTATTATAATTGAAATACATCAAATAGAGTACCATAGAATAGAGCCAAAGTTGATCTTATCATTAGAAGAGCCCAATGAAATCAGTAAAACTGAATGATTCTTAACCAACTGAATCTCAGTGGACTGATTCCACTGAATGTAGCAACTAAACCCTTGCTGTGCTATACAGGTAATCCTTGAGGTACGACGGCCATTTAACAAGTGTTAGAAATTGTGACAGACCCATTCCCAAAAGCTACATAGGACCTCATTTCAAAGCTAAAATGGCTGCAGTGGAGCTGTGGTCATTCACCAAAGGGTTGCTGCAGCGTCTTCTTGCCTCTCCCCCATTCCATCCCACCAGAATTCTATAGCACATGTGCCTCCTCCCCATAGGCCCATAACATCCTATACTTACTTTTGAAGCTCTCTGGACCTCGTGATGTGGAAGGAAGGAAGGCCATGTGTCCCAAATGTGGTTGTCATTTTGTCCTTCCCTTTCTGTGGCTGTCTGAAAATTGTTTCATTTTGTTACCTTAAGAGAGTGCTACAGAAGGTTCTGAATGCTGCAGAAGTTTTCTGTTAACAAAGTAGTTTGTCCCTAAGTCGTGTGGTGGCAACCCAAATTTGGCTGCCATTTTATGAGTGGGACAAAATTACAGCCACTTTCAGAACCATGCCACACAATGCATAAAGAAAGTTATTCCACTGCTCCGGAAGATTGTAGAGCTCTTGGAAAGGTAAGGGAGGAGAAGGATGTTCGGCCTAGTGGGTGGGAATCAGGACTAAGCCTGGGAGGAACCAATGGGAGTGGGAAAAGGCCTGTTGGGACCTGAGGTGCGGAAAGTGGAGCATGTGGAGTTTTGGGGTGGAGGAGGCCTTGGGAGGATCAGGGAAGGTGGGCCTGAGCCTGTATCAGGCTTCCAATTGCCTCCCTCCCAGGAGGCACCAGACACTCTACTTAACAATCCGCATCTTTATTTTACGTTTCATTGGGGACAGCAGTGATGGAAGGGTCATTAGGTGGCACATTCACCTAATGACTGTTGTGCCATGTGACTGTAATGGGCAGGCTCTTTTATGGTCATATCTCGAATACTACTTGTAGTTCATGGAAATTAAATCATGAAATCTGCAAGTATGATATTTGAACTTCCACATAAAAGGCAATTTCATAATATATGAAACAGTATAGAATAAACAGATATGGAGTCTGGTAGCTTCTTCAAGAGTAACCAGCTATATTGGAATATAAGCTTTCATGAGCAGGAACTCGATTTATCAGAGGTCTATCTAATTTATGAAATGTAGTCTCCAGTCTGTGTTGTGTCTACAGCTTTCAAAATTCCCATATGTCAGGCTGGATGGAATTCTCAGAGATATAGTCCAAATATAACAGAGGGTGATAACATTGGGAACAGCTCATCTAGATGATAAAAGTTCCAGAATGCTTATACAATTTGTCACTGTTGTTATACAGTGAAAATGGTCATGTTGAAAGCTAGCTGGATTAACCTATTCAGTAAGAAATATTCATCTGACTTAATTGATTTTAAATATGGGTTTCATGTCAGCTTTGATTTTATTACCAGAGAAAGGTAATATAAACCAATAGTTGTATATTTACATTTCCATAATGGTACTTGAGCTGTTTATTTGCAGAAAGTATTGTAGATTGTAGCCAATTTTATCATACAAAAAGTGCTTATTTATTTAAAGTATTACCGTATCTATTGATACAATTCAACATCTTCCTAGACACTCAGGAATAGTCTAAAAATCAGTGCTAAGGAAGTATTTAATTAGAGCCTTACCGTTTGAAAGTTAGAAATGAAGAAAAGTCAGAAAAAGAATACTTTGATAATAATTGCAAAGCTGAACAGATAGCAGATAGCAGGAGCTGAACTATGTCTTTTGGCTTAGCATAATGTTTGAATAAGACCAACATTGGTTTATTCAGTGAGATGTGCATAAATTAAACACGGCTTGGTATTTTTCTATGTTCTGATTGATTCACAAGGTTTGGAAGCCATGGTAATAATTAAAATCCCTATTTGTGGCACGACAATCATATTCCCTACTATCAACTGTGCTTATACATACTAATTGTAGGTTTTATATATGGCAAATGAGTCAGACAACTGATTAGGTTTCAATTTTAGTCAAAAAATTAAGGCTTTCAGGATATAAAAACTGACAACAGTGCTAATCCTTAAAAAAGTAGTGCATTCCAAAATAACAAGAATACACTGAAAGATCTTTGCTGGGAAAGATTGAAGACATAGAAGAAGGGGACGACAGAGAATGAGGTGGCTGGATGGAGTCATTGAAGCAGTAGGCGTGAGCTTAAATGGACTCCAGAAGATGGTAGAGGACAGGAAGGCCTGGAGGAACGTTGTCCATGGGGTCACGATGGGTCGGACACGACTTCAGAAATAACAATAACAAGGCATCTTCTTCCTATTTTAGACTTTTTTAAACAAGTCATTTTAAACTCATATTGAAAACTAGATCTCTATTAAAACACTAGCTGCATAGCCATAAGTGAACATATTTGTGAAAATTCCTGCAAAGAATTGTTTGCAGGAGAAAGGGGAAGGGGAAGGGGAAGGGGAAGGGGAAGGGGAAGGGGAAGGAAAGGGAAAGTTCATTTTCTTTTCTGCAATCAGTATGGTACTCAGGAAAGGACTCCTTTCCTTTAAGTCAGAGGTCCCCAATCTTTTGGGCACCAGGGACCGGTTCCATGGACAAAGGTTTTTTCACAGACCAGAGAGTGTGTAGTTTTGTGTGCTGCCTACATCCCACAGATGGGGCTTTGCTTGTTTGTGCAGCCCGGTTGCTGGCATGCCGTGGCCCAGTAATGGTCCACGGACCGGGGATTGGGGACCCCTGCTCTAAGTAACAGCTGTCAGATCTTCCTTATGCAAACCCAAAGAGGCTGAAAAGATAAGTTACCAACTTCTAGAAATCATGCAAAATAATGTTTTTAGAATTCTCTCTAACCCTTCTGTTGGCAATAGCCATATGAAGTAATGTGTTTATTTCATGCATGCAGTTGTCTACATGCTTTCTATTCAGGAAAGTTTATCATGGAAGAAAGCAGCAATGTGAACAACTACCCAACTTTATGTCCCATAGATCCCTATCTGGGCATATCTCAAATACAGATCTCTTCTGTTCTTTTCAGAATTAGCTGGTTGGATGATAGAGTCCTGAGTCCAATGGTGGAGAGGATGGGGCTAGCGGTTGCCGGTTCCACCGGCGGCTTCTGGCGAAGGGCCTGGAAGGCGGTGGTGGTGGTGCGGTCTAGTAGTCATACATATGATCTGGGCCAACTCGACCCACACAGGCAGGAGCAGCCCAGCAGGACAGCCTAGAGCAGTGCAGCCAGTAGGGCAAAGAGCCCCGTGAGGCCCAAAGAGCGCCAGGTTCAGCCCTTAGGCTGGCGCCTGCAGCACCGAGTAGGCATGCAGGCTGGTGCTCAGCAGCCCAAAGGCAGAGGCATGGGCAGTGCGGTTCCACTGGTGGCAGCTGGCGAAGGGCCATGGCAGGCTGGTGGTGGGACGGCATTCCGGATCTGGGCCGACTTGCCCCACACCAGGCTCGGCACCCTTTCTGCCACTGTCCACCATGGCCACATCGGTACTATACCTGGTCCACCATCACACTCTTGCTGCCGTGTTGCTTCTCCACCCTATGCATAGGCTCCGCCCCACCGCTGTGCGCTCTCAGCCTACTGGTACCAGTACCGGCAAAAAGTAATCCCTCACACTCTTTTCATTTCTTCCTTTTTATTGTTGTAATATGCTTTGAGTAGCCCCATGGTTGAACAAATTTAACAAATAACAAATAAATAAAAATAACAACAAGAAAGTAACAGTTAGTCAGCTATTATAAAATTGTTTGGGAAACTATATAAGGTGACTGCTACAGATCAAATTCTGACCACACCCACTTTGCTAAATCCATCTGGCACTAGACTATAGTGCATTTTCATACGAAAGAGATGGCTTTTGCTACACCTTGCATGACAATTGCATTTTTTCCTGGATCAGGATGGCTTGTTCACAGTCACCCATGTCCTACTTGCCTCCTGTTTGTATCATGGTCTACATATGGCTGCTCTTGAAAAGCATATATACATACAATCAATAAAGCAATATACAATATACATACAATCAGAAAAACAGAAAAAATGGATGTCATAACCACATTTCTCCGAGGCACCTATGTTCTTTTCCCACCCTGACCTCATCTATTTCAATGCCAGGAGACAGCCAGAGTTCTTTAGAAGGATAGAAGAGTCAGAGCTTATCAGATCTCAGGGGAAAGGGTATTCCATACAGCATTTTCAATTGTCCCTCAGGGAGATACAATTTATCTTTTTCCTTCTGATTCCATCTGACCCAGGAGGGAGGCATATTGGTAAGGTTGTGATGCACTGACAGATATGATTTGTGTATTTTTCCTTTATAGTTCATAGCTCTTAAAAGTTTTAAATTATTCTTTATGGAAGGGGTTGGTTTTTTTATTTCTTTAAGAGATGACTGTTAGTCATTCAGAGCCATCATGAATAAATGGTAAGCTAAAATAATAAATAAATAAATAAATAAATTGTGCCTTACTAATACCGTTTTCCTGAAAATAAGACCTAACCGGAAAATAAGCTCTAGCATGATTTTTCAGGATGCTTGTAATATAAGCCATACCCCCAAAATAAGTCCCAGTTAAGATCATCAGCCAGACGGATGTATTGAGTACCGTATTTCTTTGAAAATAAGCCCTTATGCGTCTTTTGGAGCAAAAATTAATATAAGACCCAGTCTTATTTTTGGGAAAACATGGGGGTATGTGATGTGATATGTAGTAAATATCTTAGGTAATTTCATCTTGGGCCCTTAGTTTTACTCTGGACTTTATGGTTTACCTTATATACTTTGCCAGGACTAACTTATTTAACTATGATTTATGAATGAACCAAAACTAGCTGGTTTCATATAGCATGCTTACAGAAGCTGATACCAATTAACATTTTGGCTTAGTCTAATGTGCAAATTGGAGTGTTCTCTGTGTATATTGGGGCAATTAAAATTTGTGAACAGCATCTAAACCTGACAAAGTTAGAGAAGACTACTTTAAATCTTATAATAGTGTTATATCAGATTAAATATAAATTTAATATTAAAAATCTAAAAGGTACAAAATTAGGAAAGGCAAGCTTAAAATCTGTGGTTAATTAATATCAAATATCAGTTTAATTTATGAAATATTGGATACTTCTTCAGCCTGGTTTTACAACTTAAGCTTGCAGTATTCTTAGATGTCTGAAAATACCTGAAGGACAGTAACTGCATTTTGTAAGATTCCTTGTTTGACTTTAGAGATAAACAGTTGTACAAGTTTATGAATGATGAATGATGATAAAATCCATCTTTGTAGGTCTGCTTTGCATTCTTCTCTTCTGACTACTTGCTTCTGACTATTTCCTTATACAGTTGCATCATACAATGGCATGTTGAATTTATCAAATGCCTCTCACTGTATGTCAAATATGTATCCGGGAAGAATGAACATAAAATACACAAGTAATTTGGCCATGTTTCATGCTACTTTATTCTGCATTTAGGAATGCTTATCTAAGAAATCAACAAACTTTAAAAACTGCTCTCATTTCCATTCCTGAAAAAAGTAAAAATAAACCCCCAAAGCTACTGGCATGTTGTAGGAAAAACGAGCAATGGAACTGAAGTGGAAAATACCATACGGTATAACTGCAAGCAAATGTAGTATCATAACATCATATATTTTTGTATATGAACAAAAATATCACTATTTTTAAATATGTAATCATTTAATTACCTGTTTTACATTACTTTCTCAAGGCATGAGGTATAATAAACTCATTCTATAGTATAGTACAGTGGTGGCGAACCTATGGCACGCGTGCCAGAGGCGGCACTCAGAGCCCTCTCTGTGGGCATGCGTACCATGCCCCAGAGATGGCAACCGTCCCTCTTCAACCAGCCACCTGCTAACTCACCGAGGTCCCACGTGGCCGGATGCATCCCAGCACGGCTGGTTTCCCTCCTCCCCACCCCGCCCTGCCCCGTCCTGCCTCGCCTCACCCCACAGGACGAGCCTCCTGCCCACTGCCCCACCTGCCAGAGACCCCCTGGATCTCCCCCAACCCTGACTGGCCCCCACAGGCATTCCTCCCCACAAGCAACATCGAGGTGACCATGCCCACCTTGGCCACACCCACCCAGTTTGCCATGACCACAGCCATGCCCACCCAGTGGGCCACGCCCACCTGGCACCCGGTGATAAGTGGGTTTTGGGTTACAGTTTGGGCACTCGGTCTCTAAAAGGTTCGCCATCACTGGTATAATAGATAAAATGACTGAAAGACTCTAAAGCAAATATGGGTAATATGGCAGTAAGTTTAGAATTGGAATAGCTCCTTATGCTTGCCAACATAATTAGACTAGCAAATATGTGGTGCATAATTGGTACTGTTTGAGTATATGGTTAGTTTATGTGCTGTATAAAGTAACTAGATTAAATATCTAGCACCCAGATTCTTGGGGGCAATATGCTGAATCTGTAAGCTTAGAGAGGGCTGTAAAGCACTGTGAAGTGGTATATAAATCTAAGTGCTATTCTATTGCTATCTAAACCATGAATACTAGATAGGATAACAGTCAAAGCCTGATCACAGAACATATGGTTTTTAAATAAAATGACCCATATACAATTTCTTGCATCTCCAGATAAACACCAAGAATGCTATTTGAAACTCTGAGCTAAGTTAGCCAAGGTATGATTAAAATATGTGGAGTCATATAAAATAGAATTATCACATCTGGGATCAAAAGCTCAGGATAGCCAGAGCAGGAAGCAATGAACTAGGATTTACTGTAGCCTTTTTCTGCCATTGTATGGTCACTGAAGTCTTGCAATACAGTATAAATATGGTAGCCTTAAAATGCTGCACTAAAAATAGCATGATTACTTCAATGTATATTATATATCCTAATATAGATTGTAAATCATATTTCTCAGTACATCTGGAAGAAAAGATTGAGCATATCTCTACATATGTCTATGGAGATTCTCAATTATACAGGTCATGGTGGTCCCAAAGGTGCTTTTACAAAAGGCAACTGGACTATCTTGGTTTTTTTTTCTTTTGTTTTTTCCCCCCTTGAAAACATTATTTTCTCATCCAAGAAGTTTCTTTGGTCAGAACTGAAGAAGCTTCTTGGATGGAAAGCAAAACATTTCCAAGGAAAAAAATCAAGAAAGTCCAGTTGCCTTTTGGAAAAGTACATTTGGATATGTCTACATAAATCTCTTGGCTCTTGTTAGTTGCTGTCTCTCCATTAGTTTATATCCTTGCATCTCCATTATTTCCTTGTGCTTTCTTCAGTCACATAAGAAAAATTGTGCTCGACTACTTAGAGAGAATGAATGAGGAAAAGACAGCTGTTTACTCATTCTTTGTGGCTGTGTTCACATGACATATTACTTCATTATCAACTTAGTTTATTCAATTTTCTGGGTCCATCTGACACATTAATTCATAAATCAAGTTTAACAAATAATGGCTAGTTTGTATGTCATGTGAATATAGTTGGCAGACCATAGGCGGGATTCTATATATTGCATCAATCCCACCAATTATTAGATTCAGGTAGAAAAAAGGAATATTAATTGGATTCCATTGCAAATTGAATTATCAGTGGTTCTATGAAAATATAAGGAAAAAGCATATAAAGAACCAGTGGTTAAGAATATAAAGAAATAGCGGTTAAGACACCAGGCTAGTAAATGGAAGACCATAATAAGTTCAAGTCCAGTCTTAGCCATGAAAGCCAGTTGGGTAACTGTGGCCAGTCTCTCTCAGCTCAATTCACCTCACAGGATTGTTGTTATTGGGAAAATAGAAGAGGAATGTATGTTGGATATACTCACTGTTTTGAGTTATTTCTAAAAATAACAAAAATATGATACAAGTTAATAAATGAGATCTGGATATCATAACCAAGCAAAAATGATAAGAGTAGTATGAGGCCAAATTAATGTGGGGTTCATGGCCAACTGGAGCTGGGAAGATTGTGGATCTTGCATAGAACATTTACAACTTCAACCTTTATGCTCATTGACTATCTTAATAAGAAGTAAAGACATTTCTTTTGCCCTGCAACAGTTCAGTCCAATTTCAGTTTCCAATAAATTGCTAATAAAATAGAGGCTTTTTTGTGATTGTATGGTTAATGTAACAGATCAGATTCTGTACCATGCTGTGAATTTTGCCCAGAGTTCTGGTTTTAAGATGATGGACATGTCAGTATTTAAAAAATGAATGAATGAATGAATGAATGAATGAATGAAAAGAGACACTGTGGAAGAGCCCAGACAGAAAGCAAGACCATGAAGCAGGCTGCATTCACACAGTATGGTAAGTCATGGTTAAGGGAATTATATTACAATTCAGCCTATCATAATTTTAACCCAAATGTTTGGGCTTGTAAACATGCAGTATAAACTAATCAATCTTGTTGGAATATGTAACACATTGAATTTGCCCATCACATTTTAGCCCAACATATAATGCAGATTCATTTATAATTGCTGTGTTGTTTTATGCTCAGTGCAGTATTACCTGTAGATATTCTGGTGCTTGCTATGGTTTGGTTTATCTTTTGATTTTATTAGGAATTTCAAAAAGGAGGTTCTTGGTTTTTTTCTTCAAGTTTTTGAGATTTACTTTTAAACATTTCAGCTCTGAACATTTTTTCCTTTTCTAAGATATTGTTTTCCCATTGTTGTCACATAGCAACAATTTAACCCTTGAGTTGGCTGCTGGCACATTAAGTGCACCTGTTACTACTTTTCCAAGTACAAATATGATAAACTGATAGTCATGCAATTTGCTAACTCAGTACATTCCTCTCAATTATTTCTTCAGTAATATAGTTCTTGACTTTCCAAATTTGCTTAGCGACCGTTCATAGTTACAACCACACTAAAAGTGATATAACTGGTCCTCATGTTTGCAACCATTGCAGCATTTCCCTGGTCACATGATCAAAATTTAAGCACTTGGCAATCAGCATGTATTTATGGAAATTGCAGTATCCTGAGGTTATGTGATTGTTACTTGTGACTTTCCCAGGTGGCTTCCAATAAGCAAAGTCAATGTGCGATCCATCTAACAACTGCAATGATTCACTTAACTGCAGCATAAAGGTCATAAAATTGACACAACTCACTTAACTACTTTGCTTATAACAGAAATCCTGCTCCGAATTGTCATTTTAAGTTGAGGACTACCAATATTATCAGCTTCTATTGGTCCCTTTTGTGACTTCCAAAATCTAGTTAGTGTACTACTACTGCCTAACTGAATTTGTAGGTGTTTTCCAAAATCATAGAAAAAAAAATCCAAAGCAACGAGGAAAGATTATCAGATTTTATACTCATATTGTGTATTTTGGAAGTTTTCAAATTTGGGTTCCCTAAAATTTAACGCCCTAAGTCCCTGCTCAGAGACCAGCGTTAATGGTGCAAACGTGGAAACATCCGTTGCATACACTACGGATTGTTTATACAACACGTGAGGTGTTCCGGCCATTTCATCAGCTTTGTGCATTACATGAATTCAGACATTGTGTGGCTTCTTCTCCAGGTCAGCGGATTAACTTATGATGAAAATCTGCTCCAAAATTGTTCTCTTTACGTGAAAGCGAATCCCCATCACTGGGTCTGCCTCGCCTCGGGTGGGCCCCATCCTCTCAGCAGCGACGTCCAGCGCCCAAAGGGGGAGGAGGAGGCGAGAACCGTTGCCGTCTTCCCCTGCCTACACACGCCCCCTCGAGAAGGAAAACGAAGGGGAGGCTCCGTGAGGAGACCTCCAAGCGGGCCTCTTGGGCGGCTGCCCCCGCCTATTTCGGCCCCTGCGGCAAGACAAGAAAGAAAGGGAAGCTGCTGGTTGCGGCTCCTCGCCTAACTTTATTTTAGGAAAAAAACCGCCAAGCCTTCACCTCAGGATTGCCCTCGGAGCGCTGCTCCGTTCCCTCTCGCTTGCTGGGGGGGAGGGGTGGAATAGAGAAAAGAAAAGGGTCTCTCGGTTGTCCCTTTCTGCTTCCCTCAGGCGCCTCCCTGTCTCCTCCCCCTCAGCCGTAGTAGCAGTTGTTCTCCGAATCTGGAGCCGCGCTTCTTTAGGCAGGGCGAGGCGAGGCGCGGTGCGCGGGGCCGCTGGACCAGACCCCAGAGCCTTCCCTCCTATCCTTTTTTGTAACCACCGCCTTCTCCTTTCCTTCGCCCTCTCCTCAGTCGGTCAGCTAAAGGGAGGCGAAGCGTTGAAACGTTTCAAAATGGCCCGATCCTAAGGGATTAGCTTTCCTCGAGAAAGGGCAGCGGCAACAACCTCGGCTCGACGAAAGGGGGAATCCTTTGCTGTTGCTTCACAGAAGCGCTTCTTTATCGGAATTGATCCCCTTCTATCTCCAATGGTCCAAAGTGACCTGTCCAAATCGCCTCCTATCCCAGAAGTAGCGGCGGCGGCGCAAGAGATGCAGATGGACTTCCTGGAGAATCCCCCGGCGCTCGTTACGGCACTGCAGGTACGACTTGGGAGCGTGGGGAAGCCACGGCGAAGGGCACCCACGAGGCGCAGCTACCACGTGCGTGGAAGTGGCTGAATTGCCGCGAAACACGGAGCCGCAAAGTAACCAACCTTCCTGTTGGGCGAACCCACAACCTTAGGCCAGTTGACTAAGCCGTGGTTCAGCTGGCTAAGGGAAGACGAATTGTGTGGTTACAGGTTACACAAAGCCACAAGGTAGATTCCTGGATTGTGATTGGGCATGTTGTATGAATCCATCCGTGGCTATTTGCCATCCGAATATAATGTATTGTGTGAACCTGACCAAATGTGATTTAGTAAGTGATAAAAGTGAGTAAAGAAGACATCATCTGACAATCATATGTGGGCTATTCTTGCTATTTCTAAAGACCGTTTCAATGTTCTGTTACAAAAACAGCAAGACTCTCCTTGCTTCTTTAGCGAATCTGTTATTTGCATTAGTGCATTTCACAGCTCACTTCTTCAGGTGCTTTCAGCCTTTTGTCTTTGGAAATATTTAATATCTTCCTATTATCTGGCAGGAGCTTCTGATATTGATCACACCCAACGAGGCATGAGTAAAATTTTATCCCAAATGTAGCTTCTGAACATAATATACTTTCTCAGAATTATTGTTATTAAGTTGGGTGGGACAAAATAGTACTGACAAACAACTAGGTTATGGGATTTTTTTTAAAAAAAATCTAGCTCTTTTTAAATAGGTTAAATTTAGAAACAGAAATAAAACAGCAAGGTTACTTGACATCAATTCCAAGGTATTTTCAAAGATGATTTCAAGTATATTTAAACAGCTCTGGCCAGTATGCCAATGGCAGAGGTAGCTGTGATTTTAGTATTTGTTGCACTATGAGCCACAGTCTTGTAGAGTTGTTTAGAGCTTTGGGCTGAAATCTAACAGGAATACCATATTGGGAATAAGTCCCAATATGTATAGCAGTTCAAAGCATTGAGGTATAATGTTAATTATCTGCAAGAATATCTGCGATAATACATTCTTCAATCTTAAAGTGTTGCAAGATCCTTGGCTTTTTAATTCTGGCATTCTTTGCTAACAAGACTTGGTAACAAACTCCTGAATGCAAATCCCAGATTATTTAGAAGCATGCATTCAAGTGGCAGTGGAGAAACAATAACTTCCCCAGATTCTGAGAGTAGAGAGTAACAGGATATTACTTTTTTTTTTTTACTTCACATGTTCTTGATTTTAAAATCAGGTGATGACTGGCATGCTGGAATGTTCTGTCAAAGACAAACATCTATTTTGTCAACTATTTTCTATTTTTGTGCAAAGTTGTGCAGTAATTATTGTAGAGAAATAAAATACATGCATATATTTATAGATTAGGCCAGGTTGATTTGGATTTTCTTAAATAATGTTTGCCTTTAGATATATAAGAAACCTTGGACTTGCTCAGACCCCGTCATATTAACTTAAAATAAAGTTTTTGTTTTAGTAAAATGCATATAATCCAAAAGATACAAATCTACCAAGTTGATGGAAATAGACAACTGTTTTATGTAGTATACTAAGAAAACACATGCCATGTGAGTACAGATTCAGATTCCTCTTTTATTTCTCTACTTTTTATTGTTTTTGGAAAGGGAACTGCATGTATGCAAATTTATAAGTATTTCTTACCATGGTCAAATTTGTATTTCTTTGCATGGTCAAATATGCAAAGACATAGTTCATACTAATAAGTTACATTTAATTTTCATTTGTATATTTTAGTCTATATTTTAAATATTACAATATCCCATGATAATACATTAGCTTATCTCGTACATGAAGTGTTTTTAATCTATTCTGTGATTAACTTTTAACACACTACATATTTTAGTGGAAATTAATAACCTACTATATATATACCATGGCAGTAATAAAGAACCTCAACAAACTCTCCTCATATTTAAAATTATGAAATATATGAACCATACTTAAAGTAGTTCTAATAGTGCAGCTAAGAGAAGTATTCTGAAAGAACATTTTGTTTCACTAATAAATGATAAAAATGCTGAGCATTTCCATCAAGCTACTCTTGCTGCACTTATATGTTAGCAGAGTAAGCTCATTTATAAATAGTTACATCCTTTTGTGTGTAATAAATGGGATTAGAGTTACAGTGTATCTTTTGCTCAAGATATATTTACTATGCTTTCATTTAGTATGTTAACTTTTCCTATAATTAGTATGTGTGTAGGGGTATTATATATAATGTATATATACTTATACCTGTACCATATCTATACTTGTACCTATATATACAGTTTGTTTATTTTTATCTAAAATGTTCTGATCTTAATAGCAAAGATTAAGATTAATATAAAATATTAAATTACAATTTCTTCCTTGTATAATTGTGAACAGTTTTTCATAGGTGAACTTTTTTCTGCTGAATTTAGAGCAAAATAGAATTTATGCAGTTAATGAATTGCTTTTTAATTCTTTTCAGTACTTTTGATTAGGAAATTAGGATCAGATTGCAAGATATAGTCAACAGAATGCTTTGTAAATAATTTTCTAGAGTTCTGATAATTCTCACAATACAAATATATTGTTTGTTCTCTATGAAATTGACAAAGTTACCCCATCTGTCATGTGGTGGCCAGGTGAATGGATGCCCACCAGCAATTAGCAAAGTTATAAGAGAACTTGACAATAAGTTCACTACACAATCTGTATCATTTATCACTTATATTTTTGCTGAAGAACATTGTGCTTTTACTGAAACTGAAATGCATCAATTTTCATTCCATTATTTCAAAATAATTCTGTGATGTTCAAATAGCTGGTAGGAAACTGATTTTTTTCTCTAAGAATGAAAAAATAGTTTTCCACAATGAAATAAATGGTTATAGACCTTGCTGACTTTCATGACAGAAATTGTCATGGAAAATCACATGATTTGAATATGTTTCAGTGAAAATTAATTACTGATTGTAGATTGCAGATCTCTAAGTTGTAGTTTAGCAAAATAGAATAGCTTTTAACTGTAGCAAATTGAGGAACTTGTGGCCTTCAAAAAAATGTAGACAATAGCAAGGGATGCTGAGAGTTGTTGTTCAGCAATATCTGAAAATCCACTGGTTACCTATCCAATTTATGATGAATTTACCATTTGTTTTGAAATTTCTGAACTGGTTTTCTGCATTTCTAGAAATAGTCCTAGATAAACTTATTGAAAGTGGAGAGGAGAAAATAATACTTGAATTTAATTGTAATCTGTTACTATTGCAGGTCACTTTGATAGTACATAATGCCAGCGACTGATCAATGACAATATTAAACACTTAATCTCATTAAAACTATAAAATAACAGTTTCTAGGAGAGTCAGAGATAGTATTAATACCACTTATGGCAATAGCAACAACTATTCAGTTTCAAAGCTGTAAAGTGCAGAGCAACTTTAGAAACATGGGACAGGAAGACAGCAGCAGCATAGGTATAAGAATTGCAACTTTACAATGACACAAGACAGTTAGCTGTTTATTAAAGCTTCAGGCTAATTTGCAGTAATAATGTTTATCTAGTCGTGTTATGTTGAGTACCTGAAGAAATTTTTCAAAGCTTGAACCTAGTAGGTTTGCAAAGTTGGATGTTGGAGAATTACAGCCAACTGTTGGCCAATGGAGTTTGACACAAGTGAAGCTATGCTCCTGGTGACTGCATTCATATAAGCCAGTGATGGGGAACCTTTTAGAGACCAAGTGGCCCAAAACTGGCCCCGCCCCCGTTCCACCCCCTGCCCCGCCCCACCCCATCTGCCCGCAGGGCCACTCACTGCCTCCAGGGCTTGCCGCAGATCGCCCAGGCAGCCCAGCAGTGCCATGGCAGCCACGCCCTCTGCCCGCGCCCCGCCCTCTGCCCTGCAACTGTGCGCAGTGGGGCATGAGGGCAGAGTCTTGTCTACGCTGCCTGGCTGCCATATTCCTTGGCTGTGCTGCTCCGCGTGGCCCACGCTTGGGGGCAACTCTCTTCCAGGGGGGCTGCTGGTGAGGGGGTTGCGGGGGAGACAAGGCTGGGGCAACGGCAGGTGTGCCCACAGAGAGGGCTCCATGTGCCGACTTTGGCACGCGTGCCATAGGTTCGCCACCACTGATATAGGCTGTTTTATTTTTTAATTTCATCAAGAAAGTGGACTGCCACTTTTTAAACTTTCTTTTAAATAGCTCTGGAATTTTCAGGTGGGCTTTCCCTGCAAGTATTAACCATAATTCAATTAGTCAGCTTCCAAGTTGTCTTAAAAGACAGTATCATCTCAAGACTTATCATATGCCAAGAGAAAAAATACCATCAAGTTGAGTTTATGATCACATCTGCGGATTATTTTGGCAACTGCGTGAAGGTGGCTTGCTATTGTTCCCTTCTGTAATGTTTTTCAATTACACAGTCCAACCTAAAATTTTCAAGAAGTCTTTCATTCAATTACTAGCATGTACCAACTGTCCTTAGGTTCTGGTATCAGCTACAATAAGCTATGTTCTGTAACTATGCCATTAACCAATTCCTTTACAATATACCGTAGTATAGAAGACAAATATTTAATTGCCATTGAACTAAAAATATATGATTACAGATAGTCCTCAATTTATAACGGTGTGAAGTTACAATGGCACTGAAAAAGTGACATGACCATTTTTCACACTTATGACTCTTATAGCATCTCCTTAGTCATGTGATCAAAATTCAGATGCTTGTCAACTGGTTCATATGGATGACGGTTGCAGTGTCCTGTGGTCAGAAGTTTGCAATCTTCTGACAAGCAAAGCCAATGGGAAAATCGGATTCACTTAGCAGCCTTGTTACTAATTTAATAACTGCAGTGATTTACTTAACAACTCTGGTAAGAAAGGTAGTGAAATGGGACAAAACGCATTTAATGAATGTCTTACTTAATAGAAATTTTGGGCTCAATTGTCATACGTTGAGGACTACCTATATATAAATTATCTATTTTGTTTCTAAGTTCTGTTATAATGATGGATATGAGTCAAATCTTTATATATATGGGATTGGAAAGGTAAAGGGGTGTCCCATTCTGTAATTTTTAATAATATTTATATGCTGTCATTGATTTCTAAAGTTTTTGCATAAGGGCAGCGAGACTACTGAACACTTGTGGCTGTGTTTAAATCTTGACCAGCTTTGCATAACTCCAAGTGCCTTTTGCCACATAGGTAAAATAATTCCCTTTGAAAAAAGTCTTTTGGTGGACAGAAGAGTTCTGAATCTTTTTGACTTTTCATTTAGTGTCTGCTTTGAATTTCTGTACCCTAAAATTACCTAAAAATAATAAAAAAGTACTTGTGTCCAATTTTACTGAAGAGTTTTGCTGGATGCACAGATTTTCCTTGTATCCACTTTGAGCTTTGAGAAGATATTTACATTCTAAAATGTCTTTTCTGAATGAAAATACCCAGTTTTCTGGATGTATCATATAAACTATGTTAAGAAAAGGAAGACTTTGTTTTCACAGAAGACTTCAGGTTTATAAATCTTCCTGTGTTATCACTTGTTTGTGCCATTCTATAAATTGGCTTTGAATTTCCTTTATTATAATGCAGATTTTTATATTTCTATATTGGAGTTAGAACATATATACCTCTATATGGCAGTCTATTTACATTCATACTGTTTTGTTATTGCTGCTTGCTATTAGTGTCAGCCATAATGTTTCTTTTTTAACCATACATTTTCCAAGTTGATAACTCATTTACTTGTTGTAATATGTCACCAAATGAGCAATGTCTTTTCAAAAAATTGCTTTAATTCATTATGTACCCCCACGCACACATTCTCATCCTTATTAATTTGCATTTTTGCATAATCATATCCTAATGGTTTTAGAATTTGAGGGTTTGGACTTTTTTTTTTTAAAATAGACTTAGTTTTCTAATTTGTCCCTTATATGTACATCTTGTTGTTAGTAAGTTTATAGTTCTAGATTTGACAATCTCCGGTTTAAGTAATCTTTTAAACATTTACATTTTGTCATGACTTTTTAATTCCTATTTGAGAAATTATGCATACCTTCTAGATCAGGGGTCCCCAACTCCCGTTGGGTGGACCAGTACCGGGCCTCAGCATGCCAGCAACCGGTCTGCACAAACAAACAAAGCCTCATCTGTGGGATGCAGGCAGCACACAAAACTCTATGGTCTGTGGAAAAATCTTTCTCCATGGAACGGGTCCCTGGTGCCCAAAAGGTTGGGGACTTCTGTTCTAGATGTTTTTCCCTCCTTCTGGAATCTTGTCAATAAAATTACTGGTGAGCAACTAACTTTAAAAAAAAATTCCATTCATAAAAATTCCATTCATTTCATATGATTTGTATTGTCATTTATACTGTCATGCATACTGTTGCATTATAGAATTTAATAATTGTGATATAATTATTTTGTATGGAACCCTGGTACATATGAATTATTGAATAAAGATAAATTGCTTTAATGCTTTTAGCACAATTGGAATTTTTTTCCTAGCCTGGCTTTTTGACCAGTATCTGCTGAAATCCAAGAAAAATATTTTTCTATGAATACATGTAATTAAGCTTGGTTTGGTTTTAGTTTAAGTTATGTGAGCCATGTATTGCAGTTTGTCCAACCAATCATGATTTAAATATGCATAGCTTTGCACAATTTTTGAACTACATATACCTCATTTGCATAGGCATACAATATTTTTTCCAAGATACATATTTTCAGAACTGTAAGTACATTTGGTTCATGCATTTTACTAAACCATGATATGGTTTGTTTAGTTTTTGTCTTATCTTATATGAATTGAATCGTGATTTGTAAAACATGATTTAGTACTTAGTGTGTTTTAGAAACATTGCCAATTCTGGTTCATTTAATAAATTGATTAAATCATGGCTTATGTCAATTCAGCCCTAGAGTTGCTGGAAGAATATGTTGGGGAACTGGAAGGGTATATAATATAGACATTGGTTTTCTATGATATGTCCATATGCCTTGTTTGCTTTGAGTAAAGTGTAATTTTAATATTGTAGTGTGTATTATAACTATCACTAGTCTCCAGACCTCAATACTACTGAGATCTATTCCACATGATATTCTTAGTAATTTAAGAAACTTGTAATAATAACATATCATAATGTAGTTTTCCTAGTAAGTGACTTTTTTCCTTTTAAATATTCTTTAATGTTATTGGATTGGAGGGAATGAGATATGGAAAGGTAAGGCTAGAGAATATGGAAAACTGCAGAAATGAGAAGAATTATTTCCTGATTTTGCTAATGGAAATCTATACAAGTATGAAAGAAAACTGGCACAGGACTCCATTCATAGAGCTGGATTTAAAGAACCATCAGCAAGAGGAAATTGATCTGCATAAATAAATGATGCAAAGGAATTCACATAGTATTATAAAATGGTCCTTTTAATGCTCTTTTGAATTACTTGTTCTAGGCCTTAGTAATTATTGCTGTCTATTAGGAGCATAACCTTCTGCTGAGACACATCACTGTTTCTTCTGACAGACGGTAGCTCTTTATGAGGCACTTACACATGGTGCCCTTTCCTCTTACCATGTCTCCAAAACAGTTTGAAATGGGCCTGTCAGTTGGCTTACTTCCCACGGTCTTTACTTCACCTGACTTCAGAATATGGAAAATATCCTGGGAAAACAAGTAGAGTTCTGCCTCTAGCCAACAAATAGGAGCCTGCTAAGTAAAATAATTTAAAAGATCCAACAGTATGTTTTCTCAAATATTGCTAGTTCTGGAACAACAATTATTTACAAAAATACACAAAGAAAATGAAATATGTTCTAGTGCTGCCTTTCAAGTATGTTTTAGCTGCAAAATAGCACCTTCTCTGTTCTATTTCCATTTTTGCTTGTCTTCATTTTTTTCATTATAAAAAAGAATAAAATAAAAATCAGATGTTGGTGAAGTTATCTAGCTACTAAGCTATCATTCCCTTTGTATTAAAAATACCATTGAAACTTATAGAATTAGCATTCTCTAGCCTTGCCTTTTGCAGCTAGGCCAGGGGTAGGCAACCTTGGCTCTTTTATGACTTGTGGACTTCAACTCCCAGAATTCCTGAGCCAGCATGGCTCAGCTTGAAAATCTCTCCTTCCCCTCAGCTGTGCTGGCTCAGGAATTCTGGGAGTTGAAGTCCACGAGTCATAAAAGAGCCAAGGTTGCCTACCCCTGAGCTAGGCACATATTCCAATTACTCTAACCATGGGATGGAGCTGCCTTGAAGAATAGTGTAACTTCTGACAAAACACATTCTGAGCTGAAGGAACTGGAGTTCATTATAAGGCGTTTTCACTTGAAGCAGCCTGTCACTTTGCATATTAGTTTCCTTCCTTGCTAATCAAGGCAGCATCCCCTTAGAACCTGTGAAGTTGCCTGAAGCGCACAGGAATTGAGATTCCTTCATAAAGACACAAAGTGTTAAATTAGATCTGCAAAGTTTCATTGTATAATAAGAAAGATTCTTAGTGTGTGATTTGGCTTTCAATAAATCAGTTCAGATGCCAAATTCAGCAAGTGTTAGGGTCTCACAGAAATGTGAAATGTGAAGCTCCTTACAGCTTCGTAGTGTAGAATCCTTGTATGAACATACCAAGGCTTGTATACAGGCAACTAAGTTTTAGCTAGATATATTTTGGATTCGATCTAGAATCTTCTGTATGCAAATCATGAGCTATATTATTGAGCTACAATCTTTCCTAAATATAACAGTGTAATGGAAACATGCATTTTATTTTAAATTACAGATTAATTATGGCTTTAGGCTGACTTTTATTTTGTAATTGTGAATTTAATTGCTAAATTAAAATTAAAGAAAATGATGTGAGCCACATATAATGATGTGTGATAACTATAATTAATAATAATAGAACAGAATGTCCATATATTATTACCTAGGAAGTAAAGTAGATGTGGCAGTGGAAATGAAGAAAATAATAAAATTCCTCCCAAATGTTTATTATGCATTTCCCAAATCCAGAAGGATAAAATGTCCAATGTCTGAATTATATAAAGCAAGGCTTCTAAAGATGGGCTCACAATCCTTGTGATGGGCATGAACAATTTGGGAAGGATTACTGTTTATTTTAAAGCTGATCTGCCAACGAATAGGAGCCTGTAAAGAAAAATAATTTACAAAATCCAACAATACTTTTTTTCAAATATTGCTAGTTTTTGACCAACAATTATCTTATATAAAAAGAAAATGAAATATGTTTCCCTTCAAAAGGGAAGTCTGAAGAAAAGATTTTGCTTCTTTCTTTCTTTCTTTCTTTCTTTCTTTCTTTCTTTCTTTCTTTCTTTCTTTCTTTCTTTCTTTCTTTCTTTCTTTCTTCCTTTCTTCTAACCCTAAATAAATTATTATTATTCATAGAATGGTGCTCACAGAAATTAATTGATTATTCCTGAGGATTATATTATTGTAAAATTTGAGAATTCCTAAAGAAAGACCCCTTGATGAAATTCACAAGCCAAAAACTTTGCCAAGGTTATGCATTTAATCTTATACCCCATTACTTATAGGAAATAGGTCTGATCCATATTGGATTTTACTGTCATATTAAAGCACCTTGAAATGTTGCTTTCTGTCTAACAGATAAGAGTGAAATGTGGAAACATCACTCTGATTGGTTTCCAGACTAATGTAATTATAGTGAGGTCTGAAAAAGAGCTGATGTTTCTGTGTAAAGAAAAAAATAATGAAAAGTAAATTGAAAAGAGAAAATGAGACACCACCAGCAGCAAGAAGGTGAATGAAAAGTATGTTTGGAAAAGAAATTGGTGGTAAGAAGGTTTCAGGAAATTCCCTAGAAAAAAATTACTCAATTTTACAGAAAACACTAGATACAGTATTTGTTATGTACTTTCAGTCCTGATGTATCATATTTTATGAAATAAGCAGATTTTTTTTTGGTGGCAAAATATTTAGTCATAGTTCAATACATTTTATAGGACTGGCCAGTTGATGATAGTATGTGTGTATGATAATTGTTTTCCTTCTTTCTGATAATTCTTAAATTTTACTTTTTTCTATATACTGTGTATGTATATATGTATTCAATTCAGATACATGTGGACAGATGATGAACGGTAGCCTTAAATGTATAAATGTTAAACGTATACAAGCTAAAGCAACTTTACTGCATTCAAATGACGATAATTTGAGATATAATGGTGTAAAATAAATTATATAGTAACTTTAAGGAATGTTCTGAAAAATAAGTTCTAATGATGAAATGATATTGAAAAATCTGGTTGGAAAATAATTTAGGTTCACAGTTACAATACATCTTAGCAAACCTACACCTTAAAAATGGTGAAATATGAAAACAAACAAGTATTTACAGCATTGTATCCATTTATGGATGTATATAGAAAAAAGTAAAACCAAAAAAGAGCTAGCCTGTTAAATTGAAACCAAATTAAAAATACAGTTATTTCAGTATAACTACTGTGGTTTATATAAACAAGAATAAAACAAACCATGGCTTCAGGTACAGGTAAAATAGATCACTTTTTATGCAGAAGAGGCATTTGCTGTATCTTTTTGTTTAACAATAGAGAAGGGATTTCTTTAAATTCTATTTCTGAATCCTACATATTCCTGTACTCCTTGTTAAAACAATGATATGGCATATGCAAATTTGATAGTGTTTCAATATAGCTGTGCTTTTGTTATGAATTGTTAGTGGGAAAAATCTAACACCCAAGATTGCATTAAATGTGGCAAGAATTATGCCTTTTGCTTCCTTATTTTTAATATTAAATTTATGGAAAGTTAAAATATTTTTATTTAATTTTACTTGAATGCATAAACAAAATAAATATGCATGATTTGAGTGTATATAGTATATTTAACCTTAAATGCCAAATAAAATGATAGCAAATATTTTTTTATTTTAACAGTCTTATGGCAAAGGTGCAAGAAGAAAAAACAGATTTAAAGGCTCAGATGGGAGTACATCTTCTGATACTACGTCAAACAGTTTTGTGCGACAGGTATGTTACTTTTTTCTGTTTGGGTAATATTTGGTTCTCTTGTTTCACAAGAGATCAAAAGTAATATTGTAGTAATTGCATAATTTCTGCTGACAAAAGAATAATAAATAACAAACAATAAAAATAGAAAGTTACTTCAAACTTTTCAATATTAGATTTAGATTTTAGATTTAGATTTTATTAAATTTATACCCCGCCCTTCTCCCGGAGGACTCAGGGCGGCTTACAGCCAGTTTAAAACAGTGATACAATACAAAATTTAAAAAGATTAAAAATAACTATTTAAATTTGGCCGCTTCTACTAAAAATTTAATTTAAAACCCCTTTAAAATACCCCTAGGCCAGTCCTG
>NW_015386676.1:251563-328488 GCF_001527695.2 Protobothrops mucrosquamatus | reverse complement strand
TATTGAGCAAAGTCCTCGGCCCTCCCCTCCAGGGAGTCCCCCCCTCCCCTCAACTGAAGGAGAGAGCGGGTCACCCTGAAGAGGGTGGCCGGGCGATTATCTGATGACGCAATGAGGGTGGAGTAGTAGTTAGACCTCGCCACCCTCATCGCCACTAGGTAGGATCTAACCTGTATCCTTGCCTGTGTTCGGTCGAATTGTATAATAAAATACACTCTTGTTTTACTTTATCAAAATAAAGATACAAAACTAAATGTAGAAATATATACAAATAATAACAGCAATAGTTTATATTATAATCTCCTTATCTGAATAAAATATATAATCTATAAATGCATCATATTAACAATTCCAAAATACACATATTGCTAGATATTTCTATACTAAAACAAAACATCCTCTATTTTTAGATTAAACAAATATTTAAAAATATAAGATAAAAATGTATCTCTATTAAGTTGTATAATCAGAACATATTTAATCATTAGATTCCAAAATCAAAATTTCATTTTTTTCTTTATCAAGTAAAAGTCTAAAAGTGGTTTCCATGTAGAAAGCCAAATTATCACCTTTAATCAAAGCAGTCAGTGTTGCCATCTTAGCCAACTACATTAATTTCACAATCCTTCCCCATGAAGGATTAATTTCACAATCCTTCCCCATGAATGTATGTCCATTCATCTCTTTGCGTGTTGTTACAGCAGTTATTGTATATAAGAATAAGATCCCTTATTTTAATAAATTTATCCATCAAACCTATGGTTTCAGTTTTCCTCATTGTTTCACCCTTTTAGCTTTTTTATAATTTGTACTTTATATTTTTTGAAATGTAACAATATTCTTAAAAAAATTCTGCTGACAAATAATATGCTTTGAAAAATCTCACAACTAACATGCTGATAATTATGTATTTGCTAATCATTGAAAGATATTGCATGGTTTTTACAGTTTATAGGTTTTTAAAAGATGGATGAGATAAAAGTTTGATAAGCCAATTCAGTTTTTTAATCAAGTAGAAGATTGGATCCTGAATAAGATAGTTCAGTTACAGTTGAATTTTTTTTTTTAATTTAATTTTTGGAAATTTAGAAGCAACTGGAAAAAGGGTTTGCTTTTTATTTCATAAGAAAGAAAAGAAAGAATGAAGTTATAAATTTTCTAAATGCACTTACCTTCCCCTAATGGAAGAAAAAATTAGTGTTTTTCATTCTACACTTTTGTTGGTTTGTTTAATACATTTCCATCCTGCCATTATGCAAGTCTTACATAAACTATAAATAGAACAATTTAAAATTTCCACAACTACATACAAAGCAAACAGATTTTAACAAATAATGATAGAAAACAATATAACATAAATAAAGCAAGAGAAACATAAAATAATAGATGACATATATAAACTCACGAAAGCTTTCCAAACAATGTTGCTTTTGCAGAACAGATGCTCTAACATCCTGTTAGCATTGTACAATACTGCATTTTCTTTAGGAATCTGCATAAGGATTATATAGGCTTCCATGATAAGTATGTAGATTTTCATAACGTTGCTCTTGATGTAGTCAGTTCCATTATGAAAAAGCTGTTACTGTTTCTCTGTACTGTCCAACCATAATCTAATTACTTATAATTTAGGTCTATTCTTGTTTTGTCTTCAACAAGTCTGCCCATCTTTTGTAAAAAAAGCCCTTCAGGTACTTGAACATACTGTTATGCTGTCTTTGGATCTTCATGCAAAATATATCTCACACTCCTGTTGAAGCAAAAGACTTTTTTTATTTGTAGCTGCATTTTGTTTGCTGATGATCCAGAAAAAAAAATCAGTTCCTTTTGGAAGTGCTGCTGCTTGGTAACCCCTTGCCCTTAGAATTTTCCTACCAAATACAGAACTTGCATTTATCTCTTGTTGAAATTAATTTTGCTGGTTACTGCTTATTGGTCTAGAGTTTCTTAAATCTTATTAGTTCTCTAATGTTTGTTCTTTTATCAATCATTATGTCATCTGCAGATTTTATAACCTTATTTTCTAATCATTCATTGAAATAATTTATAAACACATTGAGCTGTATTGAGCCTAAAATGGAAACTAGTGGTATATCTCTTGACAGTCCCCTCCAGTTTCACCACAGCACTTAACATTTGCTCTTTGAAAACTATTGTTCAAACAGTTCTATATTCATCTAATGGAAACATAGACCAGCTCATATGTAGGATAGAATCTCATGGGATATTTTTCAAAATGCTTTAATGAAAGTTAAAGTATACAATACTATCTGGCTTGAGAGTCAGTAGTCCAGGTAGTCCTCGACTTACAACTACAATTGAGCCCATAATTTTTGTTGCTAAATGTTTGTTAAGAAAATTTTGCCCCACTTTTCCTGTCAAGATTGTTAAGTTAATCATAACAGTTGTTAAGGTGATCATATGACCCCCGGGATATTGCAACCATCATAAATATGAATCCGTTACCAAGCATTCAAATTTGAATCACATGGCCATTGGGATGCTGCAATGGTCGTTAAGTGTGAAAAATGGTCATTAAGTCACTTTCAATGCCTTTGTAACTTTGAACAGTCACTAAATGAACTGTTGTATGTCGAGGACTGCCTGTCACATAGTATATTGTTGGCATATGAAAAAAATATTGAAAGTCACATAGTATATAAGTTTAATAGATGATGATGATAATCGGAGAATAGTTAATATTGTTTCATTCATTAAAAAGGAACACTGGAAACTACAGACTAGTATCTTGAGAAAATCCTAAAAAAGATAATCTAGCAGTCCTTGCAAATATAGAGAAAAGAACAAGATGATACTCGAAGTTAACATTTTTTTTAGTAGCAAGTGCTGTGCTTATTACTAAAAAAAGTCTTATACTTATTACTTTTTTATTTATTCATTAATTTTAAAAAGCAGGTCCAGTTCAGATAGCCATTTAGGAAAACACTATATTGAATAGCTCAAATATGGAG
This sequence comes from Protobothrops mucrosquamatus, assembly GCF_001527695.2. NCBI lineage: Eukaryota > Metazoa > Chordata > Lepidosauria > Squamata > Viperidae > Protobothrops > Protobothrops mucrosquamatus. The sequence continues at coordinate 325,516 of NW_015386676.1, read as the reverse complement.
ATTGAAAATGCTGGAGTAAAAGAAGACAAAATGTAAATAACTTTATGTAAACTAGTTTCCAGTATAGTGTGATTTTATTTTGACGGGTGATTGATTTCCATTGTGTTGCTATCCTATATCCAATTAGTGAACCAAAACTAGTAATTATTCTGAATTATCTAAGCAATTGTATTACAATTCTGTGCTCCTAAAATTGACCTAGGTTCCAAGATTAAGATATGATTACAGAACTGTTTTGTAAGTAATATGTACTAGCATTACTTTTATTATCAAAGAGTTAAATCATTAAAAAGAGGAAAAACAGCACCATTTTCTGCAGAAGATTATTATTTGTATCTGTTGGTTAAGGTTAGCATAATATGATTATTCAATATTTGTCCTTTTGCACTTTTGTTTAGTGACATAAAATGAAATAATGTGGCCTTCCTTATCCTATTCCTTTGGCTGTGCTACTAAATTATTGGAATTGAGGCTAAATGTGTACTGAGGGTGACAGATAAGAAAAAGGTTTCAATATTGCATGATATCAGAATTGGATGCATATTCCTTTCAACTTAATTTTAGTAGAAACATTTCTAAAACTGCAGAGAAGCTCTGTCTTATAAAAACAAGCCATTTTCATTCACATGCTAATAACAGTAATTCTTCCAACAAGGTTTCTTCTAAGGTACTTGACATTTATCATCTAAGAATGAAAAGGGTAATCTAATGAGCCTTTTATAACTAGAAGAATAAAATAGTTCTAAGAGTTGCTCCAAAGATTTAGAGGGATAGGAGGTGTATGAGGGGAAGTACAAGAAGGGGACTTCTACTTTTGTCCACTTTTATAACATTGGAATCTATGAGATCCTTAATTTATAAACATATTTAAATATATACTGTATGTTTTGTAAGAATTAAGGTCCACTGAGTTTAGTAGAACTTACTCTGTGGAGTATGTGAATATAAGAAGGCAACTTAATGAATTAATTATTGATTATAAGTTTTGTGATATAGCATTGAACTGCAAATAAACAAATGTGATAAGGAATATTACATTTGGAGAAAATCCTTAAAACAATAATTGTGGTTTACTAAGACAGCTAGGAATATATCTGAAAACATTGTACATATGGTGACAATACATCGGCTCAACTGAAATATTTATGAGCTTCAGTGCTAGGTTATGAGCAATATGTTCCTATTGATTTCATAATTGAATACTCTACCTTTCTACTACAAGCCTTACTCAAAACAATGGCATATAGAAAATAGAAAAATGCTCAAGTATAGTTAAAATACAAAGAAAATAAATTAATTTTTTCCTTCACTATCGCAAGAAAGAATGCATAAGAATCTTAGATATGATGCAATCAAATTGCAGCCTGTTACCAGGGTCTCCTGGTCTTTTGAAAAAAGCTGCATTTTGAGCATTTCCAGAAAGTCACTATGATGGGGGCTGATCTTGAGGCTTGTCTTTTGGGACCTCCTGGGACCTTTCAGCTGGAACTAATTAGCAGATGGATCTGTAACATGCCTTTCCTGCCAGACTTGATGGGACAGGTAGATGTAATTGGGGAAAGGGAGTCCTTCAGATATATAAATATTCATATACAGTAAATTTAGGCAGTCCTTGATTTGCAGACATCTGTTTAGTTACAACAGCTCTGAAAAAAGTAACTTATGACTGATCCTCACGCTTACAACTATTGTAGTATCTCCACAATCATATGATGAAAATTTGGGTGCTTGGGAACTGGCATGTATTTACAATGGATGCAGCATCCTGGGGTCATGTGATTGCCATTTGCAATTTTCCCAGCTGGCTTTCAACAAAAAAGTCAATGGGGGAAGCCAGAGTATGATTTACTTAAAAACAGGGTGATCTTAGCAGGTCCAATAGATCTGGACGAGAATAGATTGGGGAAAGTTATTCCGCATAATCTATTTTCTTTATTTTCCTATCAGAGATCTCAAATCAGCTGATTATATATAAACCAGGGGTCCCAGCCCCCAGTCTGTGGATTGGCACCTGGCCGTGGCATGCCAACAACCGTTCCGCACAAACAAGCAAAGACCCATCCATGGGATGCAGTCAACAAACAAAACCACACACTCTCCAGTCCATGGAAAAACCTTTCTCCACGGAACTGGTCCCTGGTGCCCAAAGGGTTGGGGATCTCTGATATAAACATTGATGGCAGGTCTCATGACACCTAATGTGGTGTTGGGCAAAGACTGAGGAGAACCAAAGACAAGCTTAGCCTTAGTTATGGAAATTCCTCTGGTGATTTGGGTCAGTAACCCTCTAAGCCCAGTGCACCTTACAGACTTGATGCTGGGGGGATGAAATGAAGGGAGTAATCTTTGTAAGCTACCCCAAGTTCCTTCAAGCCTATTTAGGTACTTCCTGAAACTTTCTTCAAACGTAAGAGCAATTATTTTATTAGAATTGACAACAGATGTACCTATACATTTTCTTCTCTAATGGGTGTCATATATTTTCAGCTAATGAGATTTAGCAAGCTTTTCTAAGGTATTAAGTTTTAGTTTTATGCATGACTTTTAATGCTCCATTCTGATGTTACTTATTTATTCCTGCCTTTGTCTTGGGATGCAAGTTGGTGAATATAGGTTGTGATTGTGCCTCATTTTATCCCCAGATAGGTTAGTTAGACTGTTAGAAAATACATAGAAAGAAAAAGATTGGCCAAATCAACCAGTAAGGTTGAGTGAGGTGTTAAATCTGGATCTCTCCAGTTCAAATCCACTATGCTACACTGGATCTCAGTTGTACGAGACTTCTAGCTCTTTTTCAAGCACAACACTAGAAAGATTTAATTTAAATAATATTTAAAACATACACATATTTCTTAACTAACATAAAATATAGGTATTGTTAGAATTTGCAAACCCAACAACCAGAACTATCTTCAAAATTATGTTCTATTATGTTCTATTTTTAAAGAAATAATAAACAAAAGCCAAAAATATATGCAGGTTTTGATTTTTCTATAAATTTTTGACCATTGAACATCAATTGAGATTTTAAAAAACCTTCCATGCTAGACGGGAAAGAAATTAACAAAGTAATATTAAGGTCAGGCTGTCCCCTTGGCAGTAGATAATGAACAGAAAGTGCTAACATCTTTCAGACATTACTAGAAAATGAAACAAATTGAACTTGTCTTGCTATACTAAAAACAAGTCTGAAGAAAGAACTTATTTTAATTGTACTTTCAAATACTAATTTATATAAAGGTATAAAAGGAAGAGATTCTTGCTGTCATAAGAACAGTGTTGAGGTGGCTTTCATTTGGTGAAAGACTTACCTCATCCATCTTTTAGCTTTTGGAGTAAGATGGAACATTTTGTCAAAGATGGAGCATTTTCTGTCATGGTGAGTAGGATGTATAGGCAAATGGGAAAACAATGTATGCATAGGCAAAAGGGAATAAATAAGGATGTATAGACAAATAGGGATAAAATGGGAATGTGTGGGCACATGGGGATAAAAGCAGCTATTTTGGCACATCTTCTGCCTTCATTGTCTGTAAGTGACAGTATTGTGTCATGCATCTGAAGAGGATACCATATAGTATAAAACATAACAGATGATCAAGTGATGAAAATGAAAGAATTCCCCTTTATAAGTATATAATATGAATTGTGCATATAATTTGGTCTTGTGGTTTTAAAGCGCTTTTTCATTAGCATAGACCAATTAAAATACCTTAAATTTTAGTTGGAAGGGGAATCTTATTTCTTATTAACTATATTAACTAGAGAAGTATGATTTGACCTTCTAATTGGAATTCTGTTATACAGAGGGTAGTGTTTGATAAATCACACCCCTCGATCAAATTGTTTCTTTAATAGTACAGAATACAGAATGGATCACCTTGTACCCTGCTTTCTATCCCTATTCAACTGCTGTTTATAAACGGGTTGTAACTGGAATACTTCCTTTGGAAATCTCCATGCTAACTGCTCATAATGTTGTTTTCAGTATTTTTAAAAGGTTCTGTGCCTTTTAATATATTGCTATTGATACATAGATAATGAAAATCCTTGTTTACAGTCTGTGTATCCTTATTACCTGTCTTTTGTTTGTTTTTGCAAATTACTGTTTTTGATATTTGCTGAGGTTTAATAAATATCAAGGTGAATTCTTGCTAGCTATAATGAATTGTATGTGTGTTTGCTGTGAACTGGATATAGGTTTGTAAAAAAAAGAGGAATATATATATTACTAAAACTCTGGATGAAACTCTGAAACTATTTTTAATCAATATACCATAAATGGGTTAACTTAAAGAGTGTCTCCAAAATCTGGGATTCATTACTTCTGTGAGATTGAAATTTGGCAAATTTATGGCCATTTCAGTGGCACTGTAGTCATATAATGTCACTTTTAATTCTCCTTGCCAGCTTCTTACAAGGAAAGTCAGTAGGAAAACTAGCAGAAAATTGGAAATCAGTCCCATTCCCACTGCGTTTTTGCCCACTATGGTCATTCTGTTTTTCTATTTAGGTAAGTCTCTGAAATGAGAGACTTATGGGTTGTGTTGTTTACTACTAGGTAGAATACAAATGAAAAAGAGTACAAGTTCAGTGCAAAATCCACAGGAACCCCAAAATAAAGATGTACAAAGAAACAAAGAAGAGCCATCAAATGCATATGAATATCAGGACACAAGAAAAGCACTGCTGATGTTACCTAGTTTGGGTAATGAAACATCTGCCAAAACAAGCAAGCTCAAAGAGCACTAAGGAACCTCAAACTCTAGTTTTTAAACCTGAAGGTTAGCCTGTAACAGAATTCTAGCATAAATCTATAATTTAATTACATTTATTATTTTAAGAAGATTTTAACATTTAATCATTTCATGCAGGGAAGTGTCATTAAAAGGTATGAGTAAGTTGGCAGCCATATCTTAATATAAATCAAGTGTAGAAAGAGTGTTTAGTAAAGGGCTGAATTGCAAAGACATAGTTCTGAATTTTTAAAAACACAAATTCTAAAGCAGCGATTCTCAACCTGTGGGTCGCAATTCTTTTTGGGGTCGCACGAGCCTTTCACAGGGGTCGCCTAAGACCATCGGAAAACACATATTTCCGATGGTCTTAGGCAGGGCTTGTCGACCGCCTTCTCTCCCTCCCCCCCTCTGCTCCACCTTACTTGTTTGTGGAAAATATGCTGCTTGGCGGCAGTCTGCACGAACTCTACCAAATGTGCCCTGCAGGGGGCACATGAAGAGCGCAGGCGCAGAGCAAGGCCCCGCCCTCCCCAGAGACTCATTGTGCAGCAACCGGATTGACTTCTTCAATTCCCTTCCTTCCTTCCTTCCTTCCTTTCCTTCGCCTCCCTCTTTGTCCCTCCTTCCCTCTCTCTTTCCCCTTGTCCCTTTTGTCCTTCCTTCCTTCCCTCTTGTCCAGGATCTGGGTGAGCCTCTACAGCTGATCTGCGCTTCTGCAGAGCAGCCCAGAAGCGCAGATCAGCTGTAGCTGCTTGTTCAAGCTTTGCTAGAAAACATGCCGCTTGCTAATTTAGCAGAAGCACGAATCAGCTGTAGCCCAGCGCTGATCCTGGAGCTTCTGATAACTTAGCAAGCGGCATGTCTTCTGGCGAAGCTGAGCAAGTGAGCTGGGTGGAGCTCTCCTCTGTCTCTGGCTGTGCACCGGCAGGTTTGCCGGCAGCAAAGCCCCCAGCCACGCTGGCAGCCTATCCCCCTCCCCTTGTCCCTTCCTTGGCACGGAGGGGGGGAGGAAGGAAGGGACGAAGAGAGAGGGAAGGAAGGAAGGAACAATGCTAGAAAACATGCCGTTTGCTAATTTAGCAGAAGCGCGAATCAGCTGTAGCCCGGCGCTGATCCTGGAGCTTCTGCTAACTTAGCAAGCGGCATGTCTTCTGGCGAAGCTGAGCAAGTGAGCTGGGTGGAGCTCTCCTCTGTCTCTGCCTGTGCACTGGCAGGTTTGCCGGCAGCAAAGCCCCCAGCCACGCTGGCAGCCTATCCCCCCTCCCCTTGTCCCTTCCTGGGCACGGAGGGGGGGAGGAAGGAAGGGACGAAGAGGGAGGGAAGTAAGGGACAATGAGAGAGAAAAGAAAGGAAGGAACAATGCTAGAAAACATGCTTGCTAATTTAGCAGAAGCGCGAATCAGAGGGAAGGAAGGCAGGCACCCACTCCAGTCCCATCCCAGAGACCCACAGATTCCTCCCCACAGGCACTCTGCAACCTGAGTGATCAGCTGGCCATGCCCTCTGGCCATTGATCACGTGACCCTGGGACACTGTGAACGTCATAAGTATGAATCAGTTGTCAAGCATCCAAATGTAAATCACATGACCCTGGGAATGCTGCAACAATCATAAGTATAAAAATTGATCATAATTCGCTTTTTCAGTGCTGTTGTAACTTCAAACAGTCACTAAGCGAATTGTTGTAAGTCGGGGACTACCTATACTTTCCCATTTTTCCCTTTTTTTTTTTGGTCAAGTTTTTGATACCCCCCGGCCAGCTGGATGGGGGGTTGGGGGTCACCACAACATGAAGAACTTTATTAATAGGTCGCGGCATTAGGAAGATTGAGAACCACTATATTAGTCCATATGAAACATTGTTATGCATTAATGTAAATTAAGTAAGCGAAATGAGATAATGAAAAACACCCCAAAAGGAGGGTGTTTGTCCAGCTAAATAAGAACACACCCTTCCATATGTAATTTAGACACTTTAGAACAGTGGTTCTAAAGGAAGGGAATTGAAGAAGTCAATCCGGTTGCTGCACAATGAGTCTCTGGGGAGGGCGGGGCCTTGCTCTGCGCCTGCGCTCTTCATGCACTCCCTGCAGGGCACATTTGGTAGAGTTCGTGCAGACTGCCGCCAAGCAGCATATTTTCCACAAACAAGTGAGGTGGAGCAGAGGGGGAGGGAGAGAAGGCGGTTGACAAGCCCTGCCTAAGACCATCGGAAATATGTTTTCCGATGGTCTTAGGCGACCCCTGTGAAAGGCTCGTGCGACCCCAAAAAGGGTCGCGACCCACAGGTTGAGAACCGCTGGACTAATACAATATTTTCAAATAGCCTGGTTAGGAAATGTTTTACAACGCAAAATTAATTTTAACAGACAAATTCATGTTTGCTGATTTGGACATTGGAAAGAAACAGTCTTAAATATTAAATAAGTTGAACATAGTTTGCTTAATTTGGGATGATGGAGCCTGTAAATTATGAAATATTTTAATATTTCACTTCGCCTGAATATTTTTGAGCTACCATAGGTATTTAATTTCTATGAAATATTTCCATTGAATATTGCAACTAAGAGAAAGAACTTGGTATGAACATTCAAGATAGCATTTCTGCTTTTCAGTGGTCAATGCTTGCATGTCTGTTTAAGGAGAACAATTTAGAAAAGCACACTACCATACAATATTTTACTTAGATACAATTCTATAATTCTGGCACAATTATATAATTTTTGGTTTAAGATTTTATTCTTGTACTGATTTCATGATAGCCAGGAGCAAGGCCTCTCAATATGCTTTTGGGGTTTTAATTAATTATATATAATGAATCATGTGAGCAATTTTTTAAATTTCAGTGGAAAATGAAAGAAAGAGTTAAGGTGAGATAAGAATAATGAATATTATTAATGGCAGGAAAATCAGGGAAACATGGCTCTATTGAGGTATTATTTGAGAATCTCTCTCTCTTTGTATGTGTGCTTGTGTACATATACACATATATATGTAATATTGCATGATCTGTGATGTTTCATGCTACTGAAGGGAGAACTCTCATGCCACCACTGTTTAATTTCATTTTTATCCTCTTATAATGGGTTATGTGACAATAAAAACGTTTAAAAAATTACTATTGTTTATGATTTGTAAATGCTTATTTAAAGTATTTACTTTATGTGGTGTATTTTAAACTGAATCAAAACCATTAAAGTCTTGCAAGTTTTCTCATATACAAATAATCTTCCATTGTGCTGAATTACCCATTATAGTTTCTTTGCTTTGATCCATTTGATTACAGATGGTCTCTGTGATAGTTACTATAGAAACTAAGTCATTTCACTTCAGACTTCTCCTGTTGCTATGGTGTATGGAAGGCTGCTGTTTGCTGTTTTTTTATGGCAGCCTGTGTAATAGAGAATATTGATTTCAAGATAACTGAGAAGGCAATGGGTAAAATGAAACCTGAATTGGATTAAAGAAGTGAAATTGCTGCTCCAACAAATGAGTAGAAATTAAAGTTAGAAAAAATGTGCTTATAATTCTCCTTTCATTGGATTAAGCTAGTTTTCTGTTTATGTTTAATTGTAAAGCAGATTGTAAATAATATTTCTTCAGTTTTTAATTGTTGAAAACAGAGACTTTTTAATAGTTTAAAGAGTACTTCCCAAAATTTTGCCTTCATTACTGAAAACCACTAATCAGAAAGCCCTTTTTACTGCTTAACAGAAGTCCTGTTGTGATTAGGTAATGGTTAGATTGAATGTGAAAGAAACTCTGGCCTAAAATTTTAGCTCACTTATGAGATGTATATGGTAAAATTGTAGAAACCTTTCATCAATTTCTTTCCCCTCTTTAGGAAGTAACAACAATAAAATAAAATTTTATTTTTGCCAACATGAAAAAGTAAAATTTGAAAACAGCTGCAAATTGCTTTTTTATATATAACTTTCCTCATTTTTATAGAGAGATGTGCATGGATTTAACATCATATTACAGTGTATACATGCAAATTCAAATTGTATAGCTAGGCTGGAATTATCGGTAAATATTTGTTCCATTATAGCTTGAGGTGCTATAGCAGTTTCTGCATTGCTACAATGTTTGTAAATAATTTAGAAATATAGTCAATTGAGAAACTCTTTATGTGGTGTATTTTAAAGAAGGAATAATATTGCAAGAAAAGCAACCCTGACCATATAATTGGGACCTAGAGTAATGGCCATAAACAAAACATAAGCAATTGCGGTATAAATAGAATGGTTTCTGATGAATAGCTGAGTATTTATTTTGGAATACCGAAGTTAATTTCAGAGTGTTCAAAAAAAATCAGGGTTTTATGTAAATTTTATTTAAGGGTTTTATGTAAATTTTTCAATTAAGATTTTAATTGATGAGAAGGATTTCAATAATTGAAAAAACTGGGGGGAGGGAACAGATTGAAATGTATTTAAATGCATGTCAGTAGTTAGAAACAGCATTTAGAAGTGTGACAGTTAGGTGGCCAATCCTGCCATCTAGTGACCAAAACTAAATATAGTATATTTTATTTTTCAACTCATAGCGACTATGAAGGTTTTGTAATTATTTCTGTTTTGTGTATGAATTTATAACATAGTCTATATAGAATGTAGTGGGGAAATATCACCAGCTTTTTAAGAAAAATGTAGAGTTGGTGTTTTAGCATTATCAACTAAATATATTCCCAAAGAAAACTATAAAGATAAGTCAAACCAAGAAGAATGAAATAAATCTATAATGATTGGCTAATATTTTTTCTGTGCTAAATACCATAGGTTTCATCAACTGAACAGCTCCAAAGTAGCATTTAGATCTCATTTGTTTCTTCTGGATACATAAACAATTTGCTGTTACTATTGTTTGTTTATTTATTTTTCAAATTATGGTACTAAACAAAATGGGTCTCTCTCTCTCTCTCTCTCTCTCTCTCTCTGTGTGTGTGTGTGTGTATGTGTGTGTAACTATGGAAATATACCCTAGAATCTAATGTGTAAACATATGTAAAATTGAAAACATTTAGGCATTCCTCTCTGAACTGTATGTTTCAATGAATCCCTATATGAACAAAGGTTGATACAATCCCTACATAGTAAAAACTTAGATATGCCATTTTTCTTCAAATTTCAATGCACATTTATTTATTTACTACTTATATGTAATTGTTTACATATTCAAAAGAAGAAAATAATGAATATAAAAAGTACAAAAGTTTGGATATCCTTGTTTCCTGAAACCAGCTATGAACTTTTCTATTCTTGCTTTTTACAATTGCTTTGGATATTTCAAACCAAACAACAGACTTCAAACATATCTCCAAATCCATCATGAAGTACTTATTTGAAAGAAGAATAAAAGTTTAGGAATGAGCTCCACAATCTGCATGCATTATTGTATTACTGAACATTTGCAGGAAGACCTCAAACCTGCAGTATATTCAAGAAAAACGGACAACAGTTCTCTCTTAGAAAGGTTCTGTAAGAAAGAATGGGAAACATTCCAAAAGAAAAAGTGACTGAGAACATACAAACTGAACATATGACTAGATTTTTGGTGTGTATAGAAATAGATCTTTGTCATGTGAATTACTTAAGGTCAATTATAAAAGGAGTTTCCCATCGCAATACTGCAGATAATTTAATTTACAATTTCATTTTAGATGATGCAAATAAGTGACTTCCGATGCTAGTAGAAGTTATCCTCACTAATTATTAGATAATAAGAGCTAGTTTTATGTAGTGGTTAAGGCATCAGCTGGAAACAGAGATCATAGTTCTAGCCAGTGGTGAGATTCAAATAATTTAACAACCGGTTCTCTGCCTGAAGAGCAACATAAGAATACACAAAGATACGGGCTTCCATGAATGCTAAAAGTAAAAGGGGAGGAAGAATAAGCCACCTGAGGAAGAGGCAGAGGTGCAAAACTGCTGCAGAGTGGTCAGTTTCACCCACCACCACCCAGGAACAAAACTCAAGCAGCCCTGAGGAGCCTCGGTCACCAGAGTCGCACGCTTGCAAAAAGCAGCAGCCTCTGTGGCCTGCCTCTGTCCCAGCCGGGAAAGGCTTATGGTAACTTCCTTCGCCTCCACGGGTGTCCTTAAGTCTTTTTTCCTTCCTTCCTTCCTTCCTTCCTTCCTTCCTTCCTTCCTTCCTTCCTTCCTTCCTTCCTCCCTCCCTCCCTCCCTCCCTCCCTCCCTCCCTCCCTCCCTTCTTCCACGCATCGATCGCTGATCCACACTTTCTTGCTGCCCTGTATCCCTTCTCCGTTCTGGAAATGGTAGCCCTGTTTTATGCCGTTTTCCTCCCGACAGAAAGGAGAAAAAGAAGGACGCTTTGTATGGAAAGATGCTATGGCAAGCTCTGGGAAAACTACGCCAGCTGGAACTGGGCGAGGAAGGCCAGGCTCCCCCTTCCCCCGATAGTTCTGCAAAGCCTTTGAGAAGAGGATCTGCTTCCCCAATCCGCTCCTCAAGGGCTTTGCAGAATCATCGGGTAAGAGGAGCCTGGCCTTCCTCGCCCAGCTCCAGTTGGTGTAGTTTTCCTGGAGATTATCATCCTTCCATACGAAGTGTCCTTCCTTTCCTCCCTTCTGCCGGGAGGAAAGCGGTAGAAAATGGGGCTGCCATTTCCAGAACGGAGAAGGGAAATGCCTGCCAATGCAGGGTGGCAAGAAGGTGTGTGCAAAAAAGTGCAGTGGCGGCGATGGAGGGCTGATGGAGGGATATCAGGGCTGGCAAAGGGAGGTAGTAGGGGAGGCTTGTGCCCCCTGGTCATGGCGCAAGCCATGGGAGAGTTGGCAGAGGAGAAGGAGGCAGCGGCTGTGGCTGCCGCCGGGTAGGTGAGCTGTGTGGCGAAGTGGGGGCAGCGGAGACCAAAGAAAGCACCTCCAGTGGCAGACACAGCAATTGCGCAGCAGCGGCAGAGCCTTTCATTGTCATTCCCCCCGGCTCCGAAATGGCGGAGGGGGACCAGGTAAGGCCCATCCTCCGTAGCATCACAGTCCAGCTTGGGAGGGGAGTGAAAGGGAAGAGAAGACAGGCGGGCAGCTGACGTGATCGAAAGCACCATGTCTCTATTAGGTTTTCATTGCTCCTCTCTTGTACTTTTGGGGAGGGGCTTTTTTTCCTGCCTGGAAGGAAGTTGAACAAAAACCAGATGTATTCCGGAAAACACAGATTTATTATAACCAGTTTGCCAAACAAAAAATTAGGTATCGGTTCTGTCGAACCAGTGCGAACCGGCTGAACCCTGCCACTGGTTCTGGCCTCACTGTTCTGTCTCCTTGTTGTACTCACAAGGAAAAACTCCTCTTCCAAGAAACAGGCAGGAACCGCAAGAAAAAACCAATCCCTTTTATTCTCACAGACCTGAGTCAGTGTCCAAGGCAAACAAACACAGTCCACAGAAACTCAATCCTCAGCACGAACGGTTGCCTTCAGCAATCAGCACCTCCCACCTCCTTTTATAATTCAGCCAAGGTGTGGCTTCCTAATGCCTTTTCTTTTGCCTTTGGAGCCGCCCCATTACATTCCTCTGTCCCACTCGCTTTTCCTGTCTATGCATTTGTGCATCCGGGATTTGTCCCAGCTGTTCCTCTTTGCTGTCCAACTCAGGCTCCCAGCACAGCTGTGTCTCAGCCCGAATGCGAGTAGAAGGACCAGGCTCCTTGTCCAACTGTAAATCTTGGAGCTCCTCAGAGCCTTCCTCTGACTCTAATGTCACTCCAGGCCCCTCCTCCTCCTCATCTCAGTCCTCAGACTCAGCTGCTGGATCCACTGGCTGGCAAGGAATCACAACACTCATCTTAGGTACAAAGCCAGCTGGATGATATTGGGCCAGTCTTTCAGCTGGAAGCGGCAGTGGCAAACCAATAATCTTGCTAAGAAAACTACAGGGACCTCAGGCAGTTACTCAATATTGACTTGAAGGTGCACACATTTATTACACAGTATATAGACATAGTACACTTTTATTGTATTTTCTTCTCTTGGTGTTCTGTTCATCTTAATTTAAATGAGAGAGCTGCTTTGGGTGAGAAGAGGACTGAACATTAGTGCATTCACTTAATATATTCCATTTCATTTTTTAAATCAGTTTTTGAATCAGCATTAGAGTACTCATATGGTTATACTTTTTTAAGCAAGTTAATTATAATGGTAATATAATCCTCAGCAAATAGTAATAGTTAACATTGACATTTCAAAATTAAGCAGTTCGGTCCTGATTACTATTTGGATCAGGGACCATCTAAAAAGTCCTGAGCTATTGGCTAGAATGGAAGTGGAAAAAAGTCCCTTAAGGAAATAATGTGAGATTATCCACAATGCTATCTTGATATTTGCATGGATTCAGTCATAAGAAATCGACTTAACTTGACAACACCATCTCCTTATAGTGATGTAACATTGTAAAGTTCATTTTAAAAATAAAATAGAATAAAACAAACTTCCTTAAAAATATGGCTACATTGCAGACCAGTTCTGTTTGTGTCTATTAAAGTCAAATGTCTAGTTGTATATATACAACTATTTTTATATACATATATCCAATTTCTCTTACACAACATTTCAGTAATTAATATAAAATTTACATTAAAATTATGTAAAATGTATTAGCATTATCAAAACTGATTTGCCAGATGGAATCTTTGATAGTGGTAGTTTGACCATAACTGTCATTGAAACTCAAATAAGGATGAATTATATCATTTAATTTAATAACATTTTTACCTGAAGACTTTTATTGATAGAAGTTTCTGAGAAAGACTTTAGCATGTAAACTGAATTCTTAATAATATTTGCCTTTCATCGGTCAGCCACTACTGCTCCTGTGGGATAGAAGTGAGGAATCATAGAATCATTGAGCTAGAAGGGTCCTGAGGACCTTCTAGTCCAACCCCCTGACTAAGGCAGGGGTCCTTATACTTATTATTTTTTAATATTTTGTTCTTCTCATAGGTAATATACATAAGATAATTACAAGACATAACTAGGCATTCTGGAGAACAATGTTCTCAGGCATCAAGTTACAAAAATCCACTTAATGAATTTCAGACTAGCAATTGATCATTTGATACAGTGTCTGGGCACTGATCTTGAGATGAAAATGAAGCTGCTCAAGTTCGACCTGGACAGTGTTAAAGGAACAGACAGCAACAACTGCGGATTGTGTTGCCTTATTTTTGTTTTGTAGAAACTTGTAGAAGCACATTAGAGAAATGTAGTTAAATATTTAATATTATAAGCCACTGTTCAGCCATTTACACTTGGTGAGATTAAGGGCCCTACAAGGTTTGAGAAAATATTTTCAAAATTCATTTGCATATTGGATATTAATCTATGTTTACCCTGCATAATGTTTATTGCTGATAGACTGTTAAGGACTAAAACCTTGCTTAAAGGAACTTTACTCTCTACTTTACTAGCTTAAAATAGTCAAATCTAGAATGCAGAATTCCAGATAGTCACTAAATAGCAGCAAAGAGATGCAGCAGAATCCAACAGCTTGTTATAATCCTAGTGGTCATCTGTAGTTTTCCATCTGAGATCTGATAAACCTATAATTGCCTAAGCAATCTATTATAAATCATATATATATGGTAACAGGTAGCTATCATCTTAAATGATCACACACATCATATGATCGAAAATATAATGATAGGATTTTTTAAAGAATATATATCCCTCTTTTTTTATTCTAATACATATTTCACTGACTTTAGTTTTGGTTTTCTTTGCATAATAGTTTACATCAGCCTTTCTCAACCCTTGAGAATAGCATAGCATAACATAGCATAGCATAGCATAGCATAGCATAGCATGGAATGAAATGGAACGGAACAGAACAGAACAGAACAGACTGGAAGGGACCTTGTTCAGCCCCCTGCTCTGTTCTAATTCAGCCCCCTGCTCGAGCAGGAGAACCTATATAATTTCAGATAAGTGACTGTCTAGTCTAGGGGTGTCAAACTCAATTTCATTGAGGGCCACATCAATATAGTGGTTGCCCTTGGGGAGCCGGGTGGGTGCGGCTTACTGGGTGGGTGGGCGTGGATGGAATGGGTATGGCCTACTGGGTGGGCATGGCCAGCTCTACATCGTTCGTGTCAAGGGTGCCTGTGGTGACCTGGGTAGGAGTGGGACAGATCTGAGGGTCTCTGGCAGAAGGGGATGGGACCAGGGCAAGGCATGGTCCACTGGAAGAGCCTCACTGTTCCTCTCAGGCCATGTGGGGGGGGCTGGATGGTGGTGCGGGGTGCCCGGAGCCCTGGGCAGAAGAGGTCAAAGGCCCAGCCTGGCCCTCAAGCACCCACGGCACCAAGCCCACCCCCACTTCCCCAAGGGGGTGCCCAGCTGCACTTATCTCCTCCTCAAGGCTGCTGCTGCTATGCTTGCTGTCCTTAGCCAGGAGGGGCCAGGAGGAGAGGGCAAGGGGATGGTGAAAGGGCAGTAGGGCAGGACTAAGGCAGGCGTTCTCTCAGACCCTCACTCTCCTTTCCTTCCTTTCTTCCTAAGTACAAAGTGGTAGGAAAATATTTGAGATGAGGGAGGGAGAAAAACAGGCAAGAAATGCAGCTGGGGAGGTGTCACCTTTCGTGTCACCTGTTGCCTGCCAAAACTGGGCAGGCTGGGAGCTGGGCGGCCTTATGCTTCTTTTGGGATTTGCACTGCCCAGCTCAGCCTCTCAGCGCTGTGAGGAGAGCGCCCTGCTGTCTGCCGAAACCGGGCAGGCTGGAGGCTGGGTGGCATTGTGCTTCTTTTTGGATTCGCGCTGCCCGGCTCAGCCTCTTGGCGCTGTGAGGAGAGCGCCTCGCTGCCTGCCGAAACCACTTCCCTGGAACCCATAAAGCTGGATAGGTAAAGTAGGCGTGAGGGCCATTTGCTGGCCGCTTCCAGGCGATGATGCATTTTTTCATTCCTCACAAAGGGTGACACCTCCCCAGCATGCACCCAGGGGGCAGGAGCGATGCAGCAGGGGCTGGTTCCTCGCTGTTTCCAGATGGCCTTGTGGAGCTAAGACCGAATGTGTTTCAGCATAGATGGCCACCACAAAATTGTACATTGGCTCCTGGCTGGCATGGGCTAGGGCCAAGGCAGAGGGGGCCGTTCCCTCACTGTTTCCAGGGTGGCTTTGCGGGCCACATGAAACCACTTCGCAGGCCGCATCCGGCCCCCAGGCCTTGTGTTTGACATGTCTGGTCTAGTCTCTTCTTAAAAACGTCCAGTGATGGAGCGCCCACGATTTCTGAAAGCAAGCTGTTCCACTGGTTAATTGTCCTCACTGTTAGGAAGTTTCTCCTTAATTCCAAGTTGCTTCTCTCTTTGATCAGTTTCCAACCATTGTTTCTTGTCCTGCCCTCTGGTGCTTTGAAGAATCATTTGACCCCCTCCTTCTTTGTGGCATCTCCTCAAATACTGGAATACTGTCACCCCTATTTCTTCTTTTCTTTAGACTAGCCAAACCCAAAACCGTTCTTCATATGTTTTAGTCTCCAGGCCTTTGATCATCTTAGTTTCTCTTCTCTGAACTTTTTCCAAAGTCTCAACATCTTTTTTGTAATATGGTGACCAAAATTGGTTGCAGTATTCTAGGTGTGGTCTTACTAGGGTTTTATAAAATGGTACTGAGACATCACGTTATGTTGATTCTATGCCTCTGTTTATACAATCCAGGATTGTATTAGCTTTTTTGGCTGCTACTGCAACCTTCTGGCTCATATTTAAGTGATCATCCACTAGGATTCCAAGATCCCTCTCACAGTTACTGTTTTTGAGTCAGGTCTCACCTAATCTGTACTTACACCTTTGATTTTTCCTGCCTAAATGTAAAACTTTGCTCTTCTTCACATTAAATTTTATTTTGTTGGATAGGGCCAATTGTTCAAGTTTGTCGAGATCTTTTTGAATCACGAGCTTGTCTTCTGGGGTATTGGCTATTCCTGCCAGTTTAGTGTCATCTGTAAATTTGATGAGTTCCCCTTCTGTTCCCTCATCTAAATCATTTATGAAAGTATTGAAGAATACTGGGCCTAAGGTGGAGTCTTGTGGTAACCCACTGCTTACTTCTCTCCATGTGGATGTAGTACCATTAAAAGATACTTGTTGAGGGTGGTTTGTCAGCCATCTACAAATCCATCTGATGGTGATATTGTATATTCACCACCAGATGGATTTGTAGCTGGCTGACAAACCACCCTCAACAAGTAGTCCTTAATGGTATTTAATGCTATTTTTCAGGCTTTGGGAAACCCCTTCAAATTTAGGTTTAAATATAAGCCAGAAGTTAAAAAATAATATTTGCTTTGTGTATAGGCTGTATATAAATATTGCCAGTATTCTTAAACTAAAAATAAAGAATCAAACTGGTGTCTTTAATGTGAAACCTGTGCTTGATTTTTGCCACACAAACTCACTTCTTGGTTGAATTTGAGATAAGTGCACATGGTTTTCATCTTCAAATGAAATAAGATGATTTATGACTTTGCTTTGATGCTTGTTAAATAATGCTCACACATATATAAAAGTTGCTGTGTGGCAAGATAGTCTGAGCAAGAAGGGGCGTTGTCTTACCTGAACGCCTTTTCTCAGCACGGAGATAGAGAATCCACCAATGGGTTTGCTCTGTCTTCCTGCCCTTGAGACCAAGTCAGCCAAACTTGTCATGCCCCCTGCTTGGCTAGGGGAACCTAGTCTTGACTTGGTCTCCAGCCCAAAAAGACGTGTCAGGTTTGGCTCTCAAGGTTTGACAGGTATTGAGTTTTCCCATTAGTGAATTCTTTTCATCCTCTCCACAGTTTTAGTTGAAAGTAGTAGATTTTCTCTTCTCCTCTCACCTCCACAGCCTTCTCAGCAGTGCTGGGGTGTGGTCTCTAGAGGAGACTTCCACCACACAACTTCCCCCTTCCGGGGCGGCTCACGACACAAACACCCACCCAACTGCATTCCCCTCATGGATTTCGCACTCAGGTCCAGAAGCCACCTTTACCCCTACAGCCGCCAGACTCGGGGGGGGGGGGGTCAAACCCAAAGATATTCCTTCTGAGGGTCGACTTGAAGCTCTGATCTCTCGGGCGGTGGACCGGGCACTCGCTGCTCGGTCCTACCGCATGCCCAGGCCAGAAGCTATGCCACCCGTACCTCCATCCTATGTTCCCAGTCAGGGGCTTCAGGATATCATGGTCCCCCCTCACCTTCCTGTTCCTCGTATAGTGGGGCCTTTTCTCCGGCGGAGTATGACCAGCCGTACTTCCCATGGTCGTAGGAGGAGGACCCCCCTCCAGACCCTTCTCCACCTGGAGGTCTCTTCAACCTGGCCCTTTTCTTGCCGCTGCTACGGAAGGCTAGCACAACGGCCAACATAGGGCCCGATCGGGTTCCTCAACCGAACTACCCGTCCAGTTCAGACCCGAATCCAGTGTTCTTTGAGACAGTTGCGGCTCAACACCATGTCCCTTGCCCATCTCTCTTCCTGAATGCCGTTCGGAAACAATGGGTCTCACCGGGTACCTTCCTTCTCTGGGAGGAATGGACAGAAAACTATTCAGTACTGCACCAGATTTGAGTGATGCCCTGGATGTACCAAAGGTAGACAAAGCCTTGGCCCTCCGTTGGTGGTTCTCGCCAGTGGTAGCCAGAGGGTCACTATTCAAGGAACCCATCCGTGTTACACTTACAACGGACGCCAGTATGTTTGGCTGGGGAGCACACCTCTGGTCTCAGTTCGCGCAGGGCCATTGGTTCCGCGCAGATCTGAGACACAACATGAACTGGTTGGAGCTCAGAGCCATACACCTGGCTCTCCGCCACTTCCGCAACGAGGTTGTGAGGCAGCACGTGCTAGTCCTTACGAACAATGTGGCGGCAAAGGCCCATGTGAACCGGCAAGGGGGTACCTGGTCCAGGTCCTTCATGGCCGAGGCCCAGTTACTGGGCTCCTGGGCACAGACCAACCTTTCCTCCCTCAGGGCCGAGCACATCTCAGGGGAGGCAAACCGGCAAGCGGACTTTCTAAGCAGGTCGAAGATTGACCACTTTGAATGGCGCCTGCATCTGGACCTCTTCGCAGAGATGTCACAATGGTTCAGACAACTGGTCCTCGATTTGTTTGCTTCGCCTGTGAACGCCCAGCTCCCGAGATTCTTTTCCCGGTTCCCATCCCCAGGGGTGGAGGGAGTGGATGCCCTTTGGACCCCATGGCCAGGGGGTCTGCTCTACGCATTTCCCCCTCTCCCCTTGATCCCGGCAGTCATTCGCAAACTGCTACAGGAACGAGCGGAGGTAATTTTCGTGGCCCCGTACTGGCCGCGGAGACCCTGGTTCTCCAACCTCGTGAACCTCTCCTGCTCTTCCCCTTGGAAAATCCCACCAGATTGCATGTCTCTCCACCAGGGCACCCTGGAACCCCAATGGCTACAGTTAGCCGCCTGGCACTTGAACGGCGGATCATGACCCAGGAGTCATTCTCGGCTAGAGCAATTTCCATAATTCAGGCCGCATTTCTGAACTGGCGGCACTGTCAATCAGGGATGACCTCTGTATCTTCCATCGGGACCGGGTGATCCTTCGATTTGACCCCACATTTGTGCCCAAGGTCAACTCCCTTTTTCATAGGGCCCAGGAAATTGTTTTGCTGGATTTTTGTCCTAATCCTTCCCATGACGTGGAGCGGCAGTGGCACACACTGGATGTCCGTAGGGCAACACGCCGATACATCAAGCAAACGGCGCCCTTTCACAAGTCCGAGGCCCTCTTTGTTTCCTTTCACCCTTCCTCTCTGGGACAGAAGGTGTCTGCCTCCATTATAGTCAGGTGGATCAGGGCTTGCATTGCTGAGGCGTACCAGTCATTTTCCCTGCCAGCTCCAAGTCATATCACGGCTCATTCCACTCGCAGCACGGCAACCTCTGCAGCATGGCCACTCAGGCATCCATCGAGGAGATTTGCAGGGCTGCGACATGGTCTTTGCCCTCCCCATTTGTTAGACATTATAAAATAGACCGCTTTGCTTTTGCGGACGCCTCCTTTGGTCGGAAGATCATTCAGCAAGTGGTGTCTGGGGAGGTGGACCCGGCCTTATCTGTTTCCCTCCCATTGGGACAGTGAGGCTTTTGTATGTCCCATTGGTGGATTCTCCATCTCCTGTGCTGGAGAAGGGGCGTTGTCTTACCTGAACGCCTTTTCTCAGCACGGAGATGGAGAATCCACTCCCACTCCTTAGGATCCATGAGGCCGAGGTTAGGGGTCTGAGAGCCAACACCTTCGGACTGTCGTCAGCACCTTTTGCCCTCGTCAAGATTAGGTTCTCCTAGCCCAGCAGAGGGCGTGACAAGTTTGGCTGACTTGGTCTCAAGGGCAGGAAGACAGAGCAAACCCATTGGTGGATTCTCTATCTCCATGCTGAGAAAAGGCGTTCAGGTAAGACAACGCCCCTTCTTGCTCAGACTATCTTGCCACACAGCATTGTTGTTGTGGGAAAAATGGAGGAGGAAGGTATATTGTATATGATCACCAACTTGAGTTAGTTGTAAAATTAATAAAAGCAGGATATAAATAAATAAAAATAAATATTCAGTTTTCTTTTAAATCCAAGTGTCTTGTCACTTGAAATCAAAATGCTTTCTCCAGTTACAGACGTTTCTTTGACTGATTAGTTTCTGCAACTATTCTCCATCTTCAAAGTACTCATCAAAATGTAGAATATTATTTTCTTAAAAAATACTCTTCAGTTCTACCCTCAGCTCAAATACTTTGTTGAGAACTCTTTATCACACAGTTTTAAAAACATTTTTAAATGAAATGATCTTTATTTAATAAATTGACCATTTTTGTAGCAGTATCTGGAAATTTTCTATTCCATCTCCAAGAGTTTTGGACACCAAGACCTTTCTGTAAAGAAAGCAATGTGTTGTAACCACATCAGGATTTTCTTTTCTTACAAGGGAAATGAAACCTTTCACAGAGCCAACCATTGATGGATCACCATCAATACAGTTCCTCCTAGACAGATGTTTCCAAATATGAAAACAAAACATTAAATGCATGTCAGTTCTTTGCAGCAGAAAGTTTTCTACAATTTCACCATCATTTACAAGTCTTACAAATGCCTTAACATGACATTTATTGGTGAAAATCTGTGGACTTATCAACTTGGATAGAAAAATTTCAGTATCACACATAGCTCTTCAGCATCATGTGACATGTCATCATTATGTGGATTTATTGTACCATTTGGAACTTTTTCAATTTCCCATAGTGCATCTGATCCGAACATTTTTGCCGTTACTATTTTATATGCTGGCATGATTACTTTCTCACCCAAAGTGTAACTTATCCTTTGCTGTGTAATAAGTTCTGCTACTAAATAATTTGCTTCTTGGCCCTTTTTACAGACTCTAATTTTATTAACAAACACTTTACTCTGTTTTATGATTTCAATAGCTGTTTAAAATAGTCAGAAGTTTTACTTGTTGTATGATTTGTAATTAAGTTTTTTTTCAAATTTGCTTTAGCCATTGCAGCATTTCTAAGTTGTTTGCCACAGATGAGGCACAATAGAATAGGACAATTTGGATTGATCCATATAAAATCCATTGATCCTCGCTGTAAAGACCAATTGTATTTTTAGCCCATTGTACTAGAAATGCCTGAAAAGATTTAAAATTTGTATTATCGTTATCTTGATTAAACTTAGTGGTATTGGGATAAAATTACTAGATAAAAACTATAGGGAAAAGACATAGGAGGGAAAGAGTAACATCACAGACTAAGTTGGACGATTCCGTCTATTTCTTGAAAAATGCTCTTCTCCCTTATTTTTCCCTTCCTGCAATATAGAATTCACCTACTATCAATGGTGTCCCCTATCTTGCTTGAAACGTTAAGAATGGATTCAACCAAATAAACAGTCCTATAGCACAATACCAGAGAACTCACAAGGAATTGTAACTAGATTTTTATTCCATTTCTGCTCAAAGCAATAGCAATAGTACTTAAACTTATCGCTTCACATGCTTTACAGGCCTCTCTAAGCAGTTTACAGAGTCATCATATTGCCCCCCAACAATCTGGGTCCTCATTTTACTGACCTCCGAAGAATGAAAGGCTGAGTCAACCTTGATCCAGTTAAGACTCGAACTGCCAAGATACTGGCAGTCGGCAGTCAGCAGAAGTAGCCTGCAATACTGCATTCTAATCACTGCATCGCCATGGCTCATCACTTGAGAGTGTTATGCAATAATTTTTAAAGTAAATAATGATCTCCCTGGGAAACCTAGTGACTTTCACGGAATCTTGATTGAGAAATCCTGGTTTACATAGTTCTTTGGGTACCCATTTACTTGTTATTAAATTTATTTAGGTTATTCTTGATTTTGGCCAATTTCATTCCTTTTTCTATTGGTTGGTGAATTTTGTTTTGGTCATTGGATGGTACATTTCGGAGAAAGAGATAAACAAAGCAATGTTGCACTATCCTGCCACAGATTCTGTTCCTTTTGTACATGTGATTTCATGATTCGTGAACAAAAGGGATGGAGCTTGTTGTACAACACAATATTTTTTTCCTCATTGTTGCCCTTGTTCTTTCCCTCCCTTCTCCCTGTGAATAACTCAATAATAGCCTCAATTATCTCTTGGCAACCAATCATTTAAAGCCACCGCATCTTTAGCAACAGGATGACCACTCTATTATCATTAGTTTCCTGCTTGCCTGCCTTCTTTTCTGGGTTACCCTTCCACATATTACATCAATGATACACCGATTATCTAAAAGGATTATTGGTAATGTAACCTTGTGGAAGGATAAGTCTGGAAAAATCGTAAGTGCTGGTTGATTCATTGTGATAGCAGAACCTAGAATTATATATAACTGAAATACTAAAATCAGAATATAATTTGATGTAGGTAAATTTGGGGAGGGGCAAATTGGATAGATTGTGAACACAATCTAAAAAGAATCACTCATGTTTTACATTTTATTTATAGCATCTATTCCCTTTTATGTTTCATTTATCATGTTACTGCTGGCTCTGATGTGCTTACTTTCAACATTGTATAGTTCCCAAATATTAAATGAAACAGTATGATTTTTACTGTTTATTAAAAATTATAATCTATAACAATATAGTATTTTATAAATTACTAAGAAGAACTCTAAAATGATCCAATCCAGAAACTATTAGATCAGGGGTCCCCAACCTGTGGGCCGCAGCCTGGTAGTGGGCCATGGCCTGCTGGCCACTGGGCCACGGGACAGGCTGGCCAGTGCGTGCATGTGTCCGTGCAAACACACCCAGTTGCAGTAGTGCTGCAGTCAGAGTGCATGAAAATGGGCTGCCGCTGCGCTGCAGGACATGAAAATGGGCCACTGCCATGCCATGGGGTGTGAAAACAGGATGCTGCTGTGCCTTGGGGAAAACAGGATGCCACTGCCGCTGTGCTGTGCAAGAACAGGGCAAGGCTAACAAGTATCATGCAAGTGCTAGCCCTGCCCCATTTGCATCATGTGCGTGCTCATGGCATCGTGCGCACGCACATGTAAAATACTTCCTCCCTTTTCTTCCGCCAACGGAGAAAGATTGGTGACCTCTGTATTAGATGATTAGGGGACTGGAGGCTAAAACATATAAAGAATGGTTGCTGGAATTAGATATGTCTAGTTTCATGAAGAGAAGGACTATGGGTGAGAAGTAAATTTACTTTAAAAAGTAAATGGTGCTGTTCATCCTGTAATTCGTGTGTGTGTGTGTGTGTGTGTGTGTGTGTGTGTGTGCATGTGTTTGGTTGATACAGGTAGATTGCAAATAATTATATGGTATCATTATGAATTTGTTAAGGTAGGACTAATCCAAAAAAGTAATATTGACTGTCCATATGCAGTAGGTTTTCCATACTTAGCTTTGCTATGCCTATAACTTCCATTTTGATCTAGTAAGGCACCAGGGTAGAAACCAGGAGACGTCCTGCCTTAGACATGAAAAATCAGCTGAGTGATATTGGGTCAATCAGCCCAATTCACCTCGCAAGGTTGTTGGAAAATAGTAGGAGGAATTCACTGCCTTGAGTTATTTATAAAAAGTAATAAAGATGGGGTATTAAATCATCCAATCAACCAATCAATCAATACATTCAACTTGCTATACATTTTGAGAGATATAGCCACCCTTTTTGTAACAAGGGAAGGATTGTAATCACTTTTGTCATGAGTTATCTGCATGAAAAATGTTTTAATTAGCATTATATTTAATTTGTCTTTAATATTTGACATACTGGAGTGAGTATGTTTTCAACACTACTTTAAATTACTAAAGCCAAGAATTAATTTTTAAAATGCAATCAAATTATGAAACCGTTTGAATTTTGGCTGAAGTCTACAGAAATCTGCACACACATCTAAATGGCCTTTTCAAGTATACAATGACTTTTAAAATATGTCATGTTGAATTATATTTTTGACTTTACATCATTTACAGTGGATACAAGGGAATACCGGATAAAAGTTGAGCATAAGTAATTTTTGCCTGTAAAGCTTGAATTTGCACTTATGATCACAAAGGCTCCATTTATAAAGAATTATCATCTGAATATTACTCAATATTGTATTCATAATCTAAGCAATAAAGTTCCAGCTCACTTGGTCCATCTGAGGTCAGGGGGCTCAGATACTCTTCAAGGCCATGCAGAAGAATTTGTTGAATATCCGTTGGATAAAATTACTTGGATTTATTCCCAGTTAGACTCCATATGCATGGTGCAGGTATTTATAAAATAACTAGGGAGATGTCTTGCCCAATAATTTGGGAACTGTTTGATCCTGTTGGATCTAAAAAATTTGCACTCAACTATGTCAGAGCAACCCCTTGTCAGTTAAACCCTTCTGGCTGGTGAAAGCCTCAAGGACAGTGATCAGCAGGTGGGTTCATGCAGTGACAAATTCCTCGCTACAAGAAGGGACATTCCCAGGAACTTTTAAAGAGATCCTGATTTGTCCTCTCTTAAACAAAATCACCTAACCCTCCCCCCCTCCAATCTGGACAATTTTTGTCCAGTTTCCCATCTTCCCTTTTTAGAGAAGGAGGCAGAAAATGTGATAGCTTCACAACTTCAGAGGATCCTGGATGAAATGGACCTTTCAGTCATGATTCCAGCCCAGCCATAGGACAGAGAATGTGTTGGCCACTCTTAAGGATGAGTTTGGCGTGAGTGAGATGAGGGTAGTCCAATCCTTGACCTCTCAGCAGCTTTCAGTATCATTGATCAAGGTATTATTTTGAGTCATCTATGTGAGTTAGGCTGGGCAACACAGTTTTGAATTGATTCAACTCCTTTCTCTAAGATTGGTGCCAATCAGTGATGATAAGAGAGTGAGAGATCGAGTCTCTCACCTCTTGCTTGCAGAGTTTCGCAGAATTCGGTACTGTCTCCTATTTAACATCTCCATGAAGCCGCTGTGTGAGAACATCTGTCTCCGTAGGTTGAAATATCATCAATATGTTGATGATACTCAGCTCTACATCTCCACACGTGGTGACCCAAGTAATGCTGTCTCTACTCTCTCATAGTGCCTGGAAGTTGTAGGGACCCAAATGGAAAAGAACAGGCTTTGACTGAACCCTGGCAAGACCAAATGGCTTTGGGTGCATGGACCCTCAAATCCAAGTTTTTGTCTTCCTTAGTTCTGGATGAGATTGTCATCTCTCATTTGGACTACTGCAAAGCACTGTACATCAGGCTATCCTTGAAATCCATTTAAAATCTTTAGCACTGTACATCAGGCTATCCTTGAAATCCATTTAAAATCTTTAGCTTCAAAATGTGGCATCAAAAGCAGTCTTTGGACCCCAAGAATTGCCCATATTATATCTTTGCTCCGCAAACTGCATTGGCTACTGGTCTACTTCCAGGTGCAGTACAGAGTGTTGGTTGTGATCTTTAAAGCCCTTAATGGCAAAGGGCCAGGATGCCTGATGAATCATCTTGTCCCACTAGGACTCTTCTCCAGCACAGGAGATGGAGAATCCACCAATGGGTTTGCTCTGTCTTCCTGCTCTTGAGACCAAGTCAGCCAAACTTGCCACGCCCCCTATTGCTAGGAGAACCCAGTCTTGACTTGGTCTCCAGCTCTGAGAGACATGACAGGTTTGGCTCTCAAAGTTTTGCAGGTAGTGAGTCTATCCCATTAGTGAATTCTTTATTTCCTTACCTCCAAAACTATCTCAGCAGCGCTGGAAACAGCGCTGCTCCAGATAGTTTGTTGGTAATCTGAGAGGGGTGGGTATTTTCCTTTCCCCTTCTCATAGCCCCAGGGCTTTGGGGACCGTTGCTGATGCTTCGGCCTTCATTTCTTCCCCCCTTTAGCTGTCGTTTGTCATTCTCCCTTCAGTGCTTCAGCGCTCCAGCTCAGATCGCTGAGGCTTCAGCCTTTCGTCTTCAGTTCCCTCTTCCTAAGTGGCTTCAGTGCTGGGCTCAGCACTCCAGCCCTAATCTTTCCTCGGCTTCCCTGGAGAGATACACGAGGCCCTTGGCCTCCGGTACATTGCTTCTCTCATTCGTTGCGGCTGCCATTTTGGCTGCCACGAATGGGCCGAACAATCGCTGGATCCCCAGAGGGGAACGGAAGCTTCTCGTCCAGCTGTTTCTTCAGTTGCCAGTGAGGAAATAGGCCTCGCATCAGCACCAAACACCTTCGTTCCCTTTCTCGCAATTGCGATCCATCCCTGAAGATCGCGTTTCGTCCTGAGCAGACGTCATTTTCAGTGCGCCCATCGTCCTCGCCTGAGGAGAATGTCAGGCCTTTCGGCCTTTTCTTACATCAAAAGCCACCCCTTTGTCGTGGCTGCAGCCGCTAACCTAGCCTTACCGGCCCCTTTCTCCCTGACCGCTTCGACGCTCGAAACTTGCATAGGCATCATTAACCTTACGGCCATTTTAGCTGTCGTTTGCAGGCCGGGCAGCCGCCATTTTGTGGTAGACACTTGCACGAAGGTGCCCTGGGTTGTAGTTCAGGCCAGCAGTGGACCACTCTGCGTTCAAACAACTCGGGCCTCTCTGGTGCAAATAATTTCCTTGACCTGGCCACCAAAAAAACATTTCAGTGGGCTGTGCTCCAGTTGGCTGTCACAGCCTCTGCCGCAGATTGACCCAACCAGTGAGCGTACTTACCTCTCTCTCATTGCCTCCAAGTCATCAAGGAGGCGCTGAGTTACCGGTCAGGTGGCCACGGGAGCAGCGCACCTTCCCTGCTCCAGCTGCTTTAGCCAACCCGCCAATTGATCCCCTGCCAGAGCTCCCTCTCAGTACTTCCTGGGATAGCTCCCTTCAGGATGGAGGACTCCACGGTGCCTGAACTTACGACCAACACTTCCCCATCCTCTGGCCAGGAAAGGCACAAATCCTCCAAACAGGAGGCAGCAGGCAGGATCAAGGCAAAGGCAAAGGCCATTTCCAGGAAGCCCTCAAAATTGGCGGAGAAACAGGTAAGCAGGAGGCACCAGGCCCTGGAAAAGGAGTTCTCCAGAGCGCAGAGGCAGGGCAGGGCAGAAGCGGAACAGGCAGGGGCCCTGGCCTTTGACCTTCCGCTGGGGCCTTTGACCTCTACTCGGGGTATGGTCCCTGCAGGACCATCCCATTTCACACACCCCTCCCCCCGGGGCAGGTCATGACATCACCACCTCACATCCGGGACCAGAGGCCACTTTTACCCCTACGGCTGCCGGGCTCAGGCACATTGACCCCGCAGGCACCCCTCCTGACGATTACCTGGAAGCTCTGATCTCTCGGGAGGTTGACCAGGCACTTGCCGCAAGGTCCTACCGCTTGCCTGGGACGGAGACAATGGCATCCGTACCTCCATCTTATTTTCCCCAGTCAGGGCCTCCTGTGTATCATGGTCCCTCCTCATCTTCCGTTCTTCGCATAGCGGGGCCTCTTCTCCAGCAGAGCAAGACCAGCCAGACATCCCATGGTCGGAGGAGGAGGACCCTCCAGAACCTCCTCCACCTGCAGGTCTCTTCAATCTGGCCCTTTTTCTGCCACTTCTGCGCAAGGCCAACATAGGCCCCCCTCAGCCGGACCCTCTGCCCACTTCGGACCCAAATCCGATGTTCTTCGAGACAGTGACGACTCAACACCATGTCCCTTGTCCATCCCTCTTCCTGGGTGCTGTTCGGAAGCAATGGGTCTCACTAGGTACCTTTCCCCCTCCGGGAGGAACTGACAGAAAATTGTTCAGCACGGCGCCAGATTTGACTGACGTCCTGGAGGAGCCAAAGGTGGACAGACCTTTGGCCCCTCTAGTGTCCTCGTCCACAGTGTCAGGAGATTTGGCTGAGGTACTGAAGATGGAGGACAGTAGATGGGAATTGGCCTTCCACAGGACCCACCAGGCGGCGGCGTGGGCGGTAAGAACAGCCTCTTGCGCTTCCTTCTTTACCAGAACCTCTCTCCTTTGGCTTCGTCAACTTCAAGCCAGGTTCCCTCCAGAGGAGACATGTACTCACCAGGATCTGAGTAAGCTGGTTGCAACAACAGAGTATGCCTCTGACGCTATATTGCAGGCGGCCAGATTTTCATCCAAGTCCATTCCATCCAATGTCTCAGCATGTAGGATGCTATGGCTTAAACATTGGCAAGCCGATGCCAAATCTAAGTGGCGCCTGGCTGCGGCCCCTTATCAAGGAGGACATTTATTTGGAGATGTCCTACATCCTTATTTGATCAAAAATAAGGATAAGCGGGAGGTCATGACACATCTCAACAGGCGGACTAGCAAGTGCGCTTACGCGTACGCCCACAGGCAGTCCTTTTGGCCAGGAACAGGCTTGGGAGTCTCTCAGCCTCCCCGCCTGGAATTTGTGTCCAGCCCACCGGGGCGCTTCATCTCTTGCCCCCAGTCACAGAATTCAATGGTTCCCAAGGCCTCGGGGGGATGGAAGGCGATTCTAGACCTCAATGGTCTAAACCCCCACATTGCATACCGGAAATTCAAAATGCAAACGTTCCAGTCCATCCTGGGCAGCATCAGAAAAGGAGACTTTCTGGTGTCCATAGACCTCACGGAAGCGTATCTCCACATCCCTATCCTTCCCGACCATCAGCGGTTCCTCAGGTTCTGTTATATGGGCCATCACTACCAGTACAGGGCCCTACCATTCGGGCTCTCCTTGGCTCCCAGAGTGTTCACAAATCCTGACGGTGCTCGCAGCACACCTAAGACTGGTGCCGGTATGCATTCAGTGCTACCTGGACGACATTCTCATCCAGTCGTCCTCCCTTCTGGCAGCCCAGTCGGACCTGAGTTTGTCAATCCAGATCCTTCAATAGCACGGATTCTCGGTAAACTTCCAAAAAAGTCACACAGTTCCCTCGACCTGAATCCTACACCTGGGCGCCGTCATAGACACAGTCGATTGCCTGGTCTATCTATCACAAGAGCGTCAGGACAGTATCCGGGAACTAGCACTCAAGATATGCAGGGAACGTGTAGTGTTGCTGGCCCTACTTTCCCAACTCCTGGGAAAGATGGTTTCTTGTATTGCCATAGTCCCTTGGGCCAGACTTCATTCCAGGAGTCTCCAATGGTTTCTACTCCCTTTCCAGAAGTTGGCAACCGGTTCATCCAACCAACAGGTGAGGGTTCCTACCCAAACCCTACTCGCCAGCGGTAGCCAGAGGGTCACCCTTCAAGGAAACCATCCATCTCACACTTACGCCAGTCTATTTGGTTGGGGAGCTCACCTTCAGTCTCAGTTTTCTCAGGGCCGATGGTCCCGAGCAGACCTGAGCCACAACATCAACTGGTTGGAGCTCAGAGCCATACATCTGGCTCTCCGCCACTTTTGCAACAAAGTTGCAAAACAGCACATGCTAGTCCTTATGGACAACATGGCGGCAAAGGCCCACGTGAACCAGCAAGGGGGTACCCGGTCCAGGTCCTTCATGGCCGAGGCCCAGTTACTGGGCTCCTGGGCAGAGTCCAACCTTTCCTCCCTCAGGGCCGAGCACATTTCGGGGGAGGTGAACTGGCAAGCGGACTTCCTGAGCAGGTTTACCATGGATCACTCGGAATGGCGTCTGCATCTGGATCTCTTCATAGAGATGTCACAAAGGTTTGGCTAACCGGTCCTCAATTTGTTCGCTTCGCCGGCAAATGCCCAGCTCCCGAGATTCTTTTCCTGGTTTCCATCCTTGGGGGCGGAGGGGGCGGATGCCCTTCGAGCCCCATGGTCAGAGGGTCTACTCTACGCATTTCCCCCTCTCCCACTGATTCCGGCAGTCATTTGCAAACTGCTACAGGAACGAGTGGAGGTAATCTTCGTAGCCCCGTACTGGCCTCGAAGACCCTAGTTCGCCGACCTGGTGAACCTCTCCCACTCTCCCCCATGGAAAATCCCGCCGGATCGCGTGTCTCTCCACCAGGGGGTTCTACGACATTTGGAACCCCAGTGGCTACAGTTAGCCGCCTGGCACTTGAACGCCGGATCATGACCCAGGAATCGTTCTCAACAAGAGCGATTTCTATGATCCAGGTCTCTCGAAGGCCGGCAACCAATGGCATCTACTACTCCACATGGAGGAATTTTTGCCATTGGTGTGAAAGGCGGCAACTGGATATCTCGGACTTGACAATTCCACAGATCTTAGATTACTTCCTCGCAGGCCTTGATAAGGGCTTAGCCCCTAATATCATTCGTAGACAGGTGGTGGCCCTATCAACCTTACTTACCTGTGCCAATTTGGTCCCTTTTGCCCAGCACCCCAGGATACACGCTTTTCTCAAGGGCGCCGCCAACACTAAGCCACCCGTGGTACACAGGTATCCCTCTTAAGAATTACCTCGGGTCCTACGGGCCCTTACCAGTCCGCCGTTTGAGCCTCTCACAACTTGTGCTCTACGGTCCTTGTCCCACAAGGTTGTTTTCCTGGTCGCTATCACGGCCAGCCGCATTTCTGAATTGGCGGCACTGTCGATTGGTCCTTCGATTTGACCCCACATTCGTGCCCAAGGTCAACTCCCTTTTTCATAGGGCCCAGGAGATTGTTTTGCTGGATTTTTGTCCTAATCCTTCCCATCACTTGGAGTGGCAGTGGCACACACTGGACGCCCGTAGGGCAACACGCCGATACATCAAGCGAATGGTGCCCTTTCGCAAGTCCGAGGCCCTCTTCGTTTTAGTGCCCGCATAAACTCAAGTAGTCATTGAATGAATGTAAGTCAAGGACTATCTGTAGTCACATCCCAATTAGGAAAACAAATTATTTTTTCACATGGTCTGACTTGGTGATCAAGTTGTGAAGACACTTTTTATTTGAGAGATTTAATTATTGCCTAAAATAGGTGTTTTAGATAAGAAAAATGAAGAGATATATGTTTAATATATTTAAAAAGACTTTCCTGTCTTCACTAAGAAGTAAAGCCAGAGCAGAGTCCATGTTTTTACAAGTTGGCTGCTGTAGAAGGGAAAAGAAGGAATTTTTTCAAGCTTGTCAGGATTGCGATAGATACTTTTGCTTCACAGAGATTGTTTCTCTTTTAACTTTAAATTTAACTATCATTTTCCTTTCCAACAAATTTGACAGAAGGCAAAATATTTCTAAAAGATAGGATGTAGGAGCTTTCTTCACTTTTGTTTCCCACTTTCTTTCACCTAGGTCAGTGGTAGAGAATCTTTTGGAGACCGAGTGCCCAAACAGCAACACAAAACCCATTTATTTATATCCGGGTGCTGGATGGGCGTGGCCAATTGGGTGGGTGTAGTCACAGCTGACTGGATGAACGTGGCCACAGTGGGTGTGGCCACCCCAATGATGCTTGTGGGGAGGGACGCCTGTGGGAGCCGGGCAGGGTTGGGGGAGATCCAGGGGGTCTCTGGCAGGTGGGGCGGTGAGCTGGAGGCTTGTCCTGCAGGGTGAGGCAAAGCGAGGCAGGGCAGGTGTGCCAATTGCTGCAGGGCAAGGCAAAACGAGGCAGGCTGTAGCAGCTGCCGCCTGACACCATCACCCCCCCACACGGAGGCCAGTGAGTGCATGGGGGCCGACGTCGTCCGTCAGCAGCCACAACCTCCTGCATCATGGCAGCTCCATCAGCGTGAACGGAGATGGCCCCGGGACGGCCGGAAAGGAGCCCTCACCTGGTGCAGGCCCTGTCTACATGGTGGCTCTGATGGGGGTGGTGGCTGCTGCTCTGAGCCCCTTGACTGGCCAACCACACAGGGAAGCAGGAGGAGGTGGCAGTGATCTGTGCATCGCCAAGCCCAGCCGGCCGCAGATCTGGAAACGAAGCTGTGCCAACCATCCTCACACTGGTGGGGGCAGCGGTGGGGAAGGTGAGCTGTGGCACATGCCCTTCCTGCCCGGAGGCGCACGCAGGACAATGTGCGGCAGCAGCGGCAAATGGTGCCTGGATGCCAGATCCTGCCTTCTCCCACTGCTGCCAGCGCGAGGATGGTCGGCAGAGCTTCACTTCTGGATCTGCTGCCTGACGCTATTGGCTCCCACACACAGAGGCCAGCGAGCACATGGAGACCGACAGTGTCTGTCAGCAGCCACAGCATGCTGGCTGTCCTGCATAATGGCGGACTGGCCACAGAATCCCATCGGTGTGGGCAGAGACAGCTCCGGAATAGTCGGAAGGAACCCTTTGCCCGGCCTGGGTACATCCACTCGACAGATCTGATGGGGAAGCAGAAGGGGTAGCTGATGCGCAAATCCGCTGCCTCGTCGGGCTGCTAGTGAGCAACCGAGGCAGCTCCAGACCTACAGTTGCCCCTCCACCACCTCCTTCCCTCAATGGTTGACCAGTCGGAACATCAGCAGACGCCACCACCATCAGATCTGTCGAGTGGATGCGCCCAGGCCGGGCAAAGGGTTCCTTCCAGCCGTCCCGGGGCTGTTTCTGCTCACGCCGATGGGGCTGCACCACGGAAGGGAGATGGCAGCTCTGATTCCCCCCTGCTGGCCCCTCCCAGCCCCCTGCCCGGTGCCCCTTTTATGCAATCCTACGTGACCGCAGTGTGAATGAGAGGCTCAGCCAGCGGGGGGTGGCTTTCCTCCATGGAGGCGTCCTTGTCTTCCTGCCCCCCCCAAGATAGACCTCCTTACCTTCCCCTAGCTGGGACCTGATGACCCCCACTCTCCTGCCCCACCTTAGCCGAACCCCCAAGCAGCCCAGCCAGACCAAGACGGAGGGAAGGCGAGGCAGAGAATAGTTGTTAAAATGATTTTAAACCCACCACTGGTCACTTCCAAAGGCCGCTCACTCACTCTCCCGCCAAAACTGCTTTTATAGGTTACCTCACCCTGCCCAGCTCTCGCAGCTGTTCCTGGACTGCGCATGCATGGAGAGGGGGAGGAGAGGATCCCAGCAATCGTGCGCGTGCCCACAGGGACGGCTCTGCGTGCCGTCTGTGGCATGCGTACCATAGGTTCTCCACCACGGACCTAGGTGCCAGTTTAATAATTGTTTACCTTTTTTTGAGCTTCAACCAACTATGGTTGTTACTGATGCCTTCAAATGATTTAAAACTTTGACGATATGTATACTTCAAAACTTTAGACTAAAACTTAAAATGAAGTGATAGAATGTAAAAATGAAATTCAGATGCGGAATTCTATATTTAAAATTTTAAAATGTGTCTCAAGAAACTTGATTTGGCTGTAATACAGTGAAAGTTCGCAATCTGAACATATTAATAAAAGTAATCTCTTTTACGCTACAGGTAATCCTCAATTTATGATGATAATTGGAACTGGAATTTCCATTGCTAAGCAATGCGATCATATAGCGGGACCACACTGTTTAGTGATAGGAAGGGGGAAAGAGAGAGGTTTAAAGTAACCCAGCTATTTTTTAGGCCTAAAGTGGAGCTAGAATTTTCCTGATTTCCAGCCTAGTGCTGTAACTACTGGATCAAATTGCAAATAGGGTACAAAGGTGAACATGTGATTATGGGGTGCTAAAACTGATTGTAAATATAAACAAATGACAAAGTGCCCAGATTGTGATCACATGATCGTGGGCAATGCTGGGATGGACAGTTCTTAAAGAACAGATCATAATCACATAACCATTCAGCGCTATCATGGTTCTGAACATTTGCTGAATGAATCGTCATCGGTCAGGACCATCTGTAATTTGATCTTATCAGAGAACAGTGTCCAGTTCTAGGTGCTGCTTCTTTACAAGTTTGAATACAAATTGCAATAATTTCAGAAGAGTGCAGAAGAAAATAATCCCTGATTTGTAAAACCAGGCCTTTGAGGAGAAAGTTGACATTGGTTTGTTAATTCTGGAGGGAAAATGTTGTGGAGGATGTGTTTTACAAAATATAAGAAAATATTCTTATAAGAATAAGAAATTGAAATAAATAGAAAAATGAATTGAAAATAAATTGAATGGTCTGTAATAACAGGAGGATAACTTTTGCTTGAAAATTAGAAGAAATGTCTTGATACTGTGAGTGTGGTTTCACCTTAGAATCCATGACTTGGAGAAACATGTCTCCTTTGCTACAGTTCTTTTTGCTGGGTTCAGGATTGTCTTTTTTTATTTCTTGCAAGAAGTAGTAGTTTGGCAAAATGATTCACAAACCCCTTTGATTTGGGTTCCATAATTGCTTTAAAGTATATATTGTCATATGTAACTGTTTTAGTATGATTTTAGAATCTTTTCCATCATTGTCAACAAGAGGAAAACATTATGCAGCTGCAGTTCCTAAGCTAGTCAGGTATTGCAGCCAGTTAAAAAAAAATCTCTGCCTGCAATTCATGTGAAACACGTACTGTAAGACAAAGCTTCTGATAATTTGTGCAGTGGTTCTGTAGTCCAAAGTATCCAGAGAGAATTCAAGTCTAGACTCAGTCTTTTTTCAGGTTTGGGGGAGGGGAATAAATAAGGAACAGAAGTGCTCAATATTGTACGGAGGTAACACTGAATCAAAGATGCTCTTTCTCGTTTCTGTATTGAAATGAAGCCTGAAATAACAGCAGTAGCAGCAGCAGCAACAGCAACAGCAACGGCAGCGTTAAGAAATCATGCACAAAAAAGGGAATTTTGAAAGCTACAGGCATAGGATTCTCTATGTGATTCTTTTCTAAGTTCAGTGCAGGTAATATAAAACCTTAAACTAGGAAAAGATTCATCTCTATGATGCATTTTAGTGATATAGGGATGCTACAGACAGAGACATTTTGTAATTATATATTCAGCTGAAATAGAAGGAATTGATTTACTTAAAGGAACACACATTCACATACACTGTTTCATCAGCCGCAAGGGCACATTTAACAAAATTGCTTGGCTGAATGTTTTTTGTACCTGTTCTCCTTTTCTGGGGCTGGAGAGTAAAGAGGAATGGCCAGTGTCTCAGAGGAAATGACAAGACAGACTGAAGCTCGGTGAGACCCTATACTGAGTGTTATCTGCTGTCCTCTTCATGCAGTGCTGTGGGTTGGCACACCGGCGGCGAGTACGGGTTTCGTATGTAAGTTTCTGATTGTTTTAGAATGGTGCTGATTGTGGAGCTGAACATAGCATTTTGGTGATGCAGTTTGCTTCATGTAGGTGCTTTGAGACATGTTTGCTGGGTGAAACAGCCACTTGAGCAATGTTTCTTTTCTTTTTTTTTGGCACAGACCTTAAGAACCATTTGAACAGGTAATTCTTAAAAAAATAATAAATGAGGGAGTTCATAAAAACAATTTGATAATTGACATTTCTAATAAAAATAATAGGATTAATTAATGTATGTGTATGACAATTAGGATAATCTTTATAAATCCAATTGTCATTTTTCAAGGAATAAATGGAATTGAGAAATCTAGGTTCAGCATCATACAATGAGAAAACTGCGTTTCTTTTATTTTCCAATGAAATAAGCATAGTGGCAACATATGGCATAAGTGTTTAATCAGGTTCTAGTATTTTCTAGAATAATCAATCCTCTATTGCAAAATGGCTGTTAGAAAAATATATTTTGCTGTGGAATTTAGCAGTAATAAATATAAATTACATGAAATTGAAAAACTGGATAGTTATTAGCATGTACTGAGGGATACAGTTAGTTGATATACCATCATTTAAGCAAATCATGCTGTAACATTTATTTTTTCATCACAGTAAAAATACAGTGGAAAAATAAAAGTTATGGAATATGATTACATAGGGTTTCATTATTTATTTATTTTATTAATAATTAGGTCTTAATTAGAAAAAAGAACGATGCAATGTTTTTGATAACACATTTTATTTCATTTATTATTATGGGGCCACTAAGATCAAAATAATTTCAAATTGTTTATTTTCCAACCTGTTTTTAAATAGAATTTTGTTCTTTGTAATTGGTAATTTTTATATATATTTAATGGGTGATGCAACGGTTGACATAATGAGTTCCTTTAATTATGAGATAATAGACAAGGTAATAAAAAGGAATTAACTATGGTTTATACTCTATTCTATATAATGTGATCTAAATAATGAAACAATTGCAATATAACAGCCATACTATTGATTAAAGATAGTGGTCAATATTTTTATAAACAAATTACTTAATCCCATACAATTGCAACATCAACTTTCTTTCATTACTACTGATATAGATGTAAGGCCCGCATAACTTTGTAGACAATATAAGAGAGCACTGTCATACTTCAGAAAAACTACACTTCCATTATTTTTAACCATTGAGTTTTCTGAACTTTTCTTAGGGATAAATGCTACATTATTAATGCCAGATTAACAGGTGAAATGACTAAAATTGATATGTTAATGTGTCACAAATGAAATTTAGGATTTTATGTACAGCAATAGGCCAATCAGCCAATCAGTAGGCCAAAATGGAAATGGTGTTGCATTGTAGTCTTATGTCAAAACTACATGAAAGTCTGAAAAAGACATAATTATTACTACTATTATTAGCATTACTAGCCATCTAGATTGCAGGCTTGTAATTATGATTATCCTATGTTAGGTATTTGCAAAATTTCTTTAGATTGGTGCGACAGGTTTATATTAAAAAATAGCTTAAAATAAGGCCTTTGGCAAATATTTTGATCAGTTGTTTAAATCTCATTATATTTTTCCAAACTAAAATTTCTTAATAAATACATTTCTTCTCAGACTACAAAATTGACCTGTTTAAATTTCTCATTTAACTTAGACCATTATATACTTACAAGTACTATGGTGCTTAATATTTCTCCATCATTTCATTTATTTCTATGTTTGGAATTCTTATTATAGGTTATGTTCTGTATATAGTTATATTCTCCATGGGTAGTGAACACCAGATAAATTCTGTGGATATGGTCATTCAGGAGACTAAAGGTAATCTATTAAAACCTCATCATCCTGAGAGAGAGAGCGAGAGAGAGAGAGAGGGAGGGAGGGAGGGAGGGAGGGAAAGGGGGAGGAAAGAAGGAAGGAATATTTGTCCAGTGTCTAAAGCAAATTTGTTGACACACTTGTAACTGTGATTGAACTTGTAACTCCAGTATAGTTACACCCAAATGCTAATTTTACTTCTTTGCCTTTTTAAGGTATGGTATAACCAATTATATCCAGGGATGTCAAACTTGCAATGTCACGTGACATGTCATGACGTATCGCGACTTTTTTTCCATTGCCGACAATGGGGTGGGCGCAGTTTTGACATGACACATCTGGTCCGTGGGCCGGCAGTTTGACACTCCTGAATTATACCAATGTCGAAGTAAGATGGTAAACTGAGAACATTTGAGAAATTTTAAAAATTAACTTCATAGTAAGTATAGTTTACCAATATATTCCAGTGAATGCTATGGTATACTACGTTGCTGAAACAGCAAAATTAGTTGATTCATTTTGAAAACAAGAATGAGAACTGTACATAACTTATATTATAAGTGATCTGAATTTTCCAAGCTTCTATATAACTATATGTGACCCTTGATGTACAAGACGTTAGCAGGCTTAGAAGAAACTCAACGCAATATCCTTTTCCTTCTCACTCTCTTTTCTTTCCTACACTCTTCCTGGACTGAACATGAAAAGTGGGCAAGAATGCTGATTGACTTGAAGTAAAAATGGTGTCCAGCAAAAAGCATCATAAACTGCAGTCACATGACTATGGGATGCTGCAAATAGCGATAAATGCAGGTCGGTTGCCAAGTGTTGAAAATGAAATCACATGACCATGGCCCAGAGGGATGTATATCAAAACTTCACATCTGAATCATAATTATCTTTTGGAGTATGCGTTGTAACTTCAAATGGTCACTAAGTGACTGGACTAACTGTATTGAAAGGGGGAAATGGCTGCTTGGAGGTAATTTCATCTGGTAGTCTTGCCATTTCTATATTCCAGAAGTCAGCATAGGCAACATTTATCTTTGAAAGGAGGTTTAGAAAATGATATTCAACTGACTGCTGCTGTGAAGTTAATAAAAATCAATGAATGTTGCCTTTGCTAAACACAGCAATTTGGGTTCCAAACCTAAATTGAAAACCAGTCCAAAATGGATTCAGATAATCAGTTTCATTCAGGAAAACTGTAACTGGATTACAAGGTAAAAGGACTTTAGATAGTATCTTAGAAATTTGATAATAATTATGTAAATCAAACAGGTGGAAAAAAATTCAGAAAAGAATACCATAATCTTTGCTTTTAACATAGTTGAATAAGCCTGTTTTAAAGAAGGAAGAATAACATCCAGGTAGATAATTCTGATATTAATTAAGTTCAGCTCTGTTTTTCTTTTACATCTGAATCAGGATAAGCCATGGACAGCCAAATGCACTGTTTTTTGAATGCAGTGGTGGACAGAATGAGGAACAGTGAGTTGAAGCTGATACCTAAAGTTGAATGATACCTAAATCTAAGGGAAGTAGGAGAATGTCGTTTTTGGATGAGGCTTCATGCTTCTACAGCATTAATTCTCAAACATTTTGATTTCAGGAGCCCTTTATATCCTTAAAATTATTGAAAACTCCAAAGAGATTTACTTTATGTAGGGTAGGTGTATCAATACTTACTGTATTAGAAATTAGAATTGAAAGATTTAAATTATTTATTTGACTTCATGGACTTTCTGAGTCTCAAAGACTCCTAAGGGTTCCTAGACCATACTTTGAGAAGAATTGTTCTACAGCATTGATAGTGAACCTTTGGGACAAGGTAATCCATGGTGTTATAAATTAAGAAATGCCTAACTTGACTCTGCTGGTATATCAACCTTCCCTCCAGAACAAAAACAGTTCTCTGTCTTTTCTCTCCCTCTCCTTTCAGCCTGCATCTAGGCCACATTGAATATCAGCCCTCTGTTGTAGCCTCAAGGCTGGCTTTGAAGTAGAGGCCTATGCCTCAACTTCAGCCCTAGAGCCACTCCTGCCACTCAAAAAAGGCTGCCTCAATGTCTCATGCTTATGAGCCTTGGGGGAAATGGTGCAATTGCCGTCGCAGCCCAGCACTCCTTAGGATCTTTTAGTTGCTATGGTATTTCTGTTGAAAAGCTGTAGTGGCCCACCTGAGGCTTCCCTGGATCACATAAAACCTTCATTCTTGAAGCAGCTTTGGAAAATCCAGTAGCCTCCAAAAACCATATGAAAGCACGCCCCATTCTTGTGCAATTTTCAGGACTTCTGGAGGATCATATCCTTCTCTGGAAGGTTCTGGAGGCTGTGTAAGAAGAATCCTTAGTTTTGCATGACCTATGCAGCCTTTGAAAATTGCATTAGAATAGAGCATGCTATCAGGAATAGTTGCTGGGGTTGGTGAATGCTAGTATGTCAATCAAAATGTTGTGGCATGTTATTTATGACATGTGTCATTGGTTCCCCATCATTCTTGTATAAGAACATGTTTGCAGTCTGGAAGTGCTTATTAATATGGCATTGACACAGTAGGATTGCAGTGTAATAGTTGTATCACCTCTAGCTTGATTGGGCCAATTCGGGATTAATTTAAAAGAAGCTACTTTTTCAAAATATAGGTAGTCTTTGGTTTACAAGAACAATTGGGATCCTGTTGTAATTTGTGAAGTCATGTGACCACACTAGTTAGGGACAGTTCCAGCAGTCTTGGGTGTCATCATTCAGCGAGGACTGCATGGGTCATTAAACAAAACTTCATGTGACCATGGTTTCTAATTTCCTGCTAGTTTCTCCATTGACTTTGCTTGTGGAAAGTTGGCAAGAGATATTGGAAATAGCAGTCACGTGACTTTGGTTTGCTGCAGTATCATAATTATGAGCCAGGCCTTGACTACCCAGTTCATGATCATGTAATTACAGGAATGCTGCAATGGCCATAATTCTAGGACTCGTTGTAACTGCTACTCGTTCAGCATCATTGTAAATTTGAGCATACATGTCCTTTTGACCAATTAACTAATTGTGAATCAGTCTAAATCAGGGGTGTCAAACTCACCACGTCACATGGCGTGTTGCGACGTATCGTGACTTTTTTCCCCTTGCTAGAACTAGGGTGGCACGGCTTCCGTGTGACAAATCTGGCCAACGGGCCGGCAGTTTGACACCCCTGGTCTAAATGAAACGATCAGCCAGTTCAGATTACTCAAATAACAGCCTAAAAAATGCACAAGTTGTCCCAGCCAGCAGATCCCTGCAACAGGGCAGCCAGACGTGGCCCTCTCCCACTGCTGCTTTTGCCCAAAGTGCCTGGCACAATTTCAGAAGCAATGTTCAATATGGAGCAAAGGAGCAGACAGAGTTCCCAAAAGTTGGCAGGGCTTGTCTTGAAAGGGCAGGCAAGGAGACAAAGCAGAAGAAAGGATGGCCAATAAAAAAAAGTTACATAATCTGGAGAAACCAAAGGAAAATACTGATGGAACTACTGTCTGCTCAGCAAGGAAAAAAGAAAAGCTGACTTTTAATGGCTCTTATTGACAGTCAGCTTCCTAAAATCTAGAATATATCAACCTATGTATGAATTTTTATTTAAAAAAATCAATCTGTAACTGAATAAAATACTGACATTGCGTTAATAAGGAAATGTTGCCTGCTAAAGGACTAAATATTTCACAGTAAAAACAAAACTCTTAACTAATTTGTTCAGTGTCTCTTCATTTTTGAGTCATGAAATTTTTTACCAAAGTTTGGAAAGGCTTCATTGCCTCTTCTTGTGTGGCACTTATGATTATTTTACATTGTTAGTCCAATTAAGTTATGATATAAATTGATCATGGAAGCACTACTTTTACTGTTTGCCTGTTTAATTTGGCTCCCTAGCAGTTTTCTAACTATATCTGAACTTTAACAATTTTGTAACAATTCTGCTACTGAGCAGTGCCTTCTCTACAGTAGTTTCTCTCTGTATTGTATTGGTACTTTATATTGTTTTCCACAGATTCATAACGTCAACACAGGAGGTAACCTACATTAAGACAAAAAAGGAAAATATTTCATTCCTAGATCTGAGTATTATCATCAGTGCTTTGATGGT
The DNA here is from genome assembly GCF_001527695.2 of Protobothrops mucrosquamatus. NCBI lineage: Eukaryota > Metazoa > Chordata > Lepidosauria > Squamata > Viperidae > Protobothrops > Protobothrops mucrosquamatus. The sequence goes on along the minus strand of NW_015386676.1, from coordinate 284,341 downwards.
ATCTAATCTGGTAATGAAATATCTGGAGGAAAACAGCCAAGCTCAGCGAACATCAAGAATCCAACAATTCATCCCAGACTAAATATATTACTTACTACTAAAAGGTCAAATCTATTACTTTGTTAAATAACCTGAAATTTTTAAACCTGATTTTTTTAAATATTTTAGAATATTTTGTTGCATTGCTTTGTTGCTTTTATAATGCTTCCCAGATAATCACCAGTGAGCAATACTATAAAACAAAGAGTTTCCTTTACGTTGATATCCATATTAAATACAATATAGACTTATGTTGCTGGTTAAAAATTTCTGAATTTTTTGAATTTTCAAAATCTGTGCATAAATATGATCTAAAATGCAGTCTGTCCTCTGCACAAGTCCTAAAACTGTATAAGCATGTTTTCAGTCATTAACTAACATTGCATTGAATTCAGTAATAATTTCACATTTGTGTTGTATCTGACCTGCTTTATTTTTCAGTCTGAAATATAATTTTGCTTATAATTCATCAGAAACTTTGATTTAATTTCTAAAATTAAATTAGGAAAAAATGGACACAATATATTTAAAGAAACTATGTCTGGTTTCCCAGTGCCTGAAAATGGATTCTTCCAAATGTTAGGGAAAATAGTCTGGCCTGTTTGCTCAGTGAGAATGCAGAGGTCTTGTATAATCCGATTTCAATCAGCTCACACTAATCACTACTGATAGTTGCAAAATTTAGCCTGGATCTGCTTTTGTAATCTAGATAGACAGAAGTGAAAGGAGAGAACGGATGCAAAAAGAAGGAAATAGAGAGTCTGATTTTTCAGTTTTTGCTTTGTCTTCTGGGGCTTTTCTTGAAAACAAGTCCTATTGGTTGTTAGGTTACCAGCCTTTTCATTGTGGAGATACATCAACAACAGGTGCACTGTGAGGCAGCAGCAGTCCTTGTAAAGGAAAATGTGCAGGAGGTAGCAACAGGTATATACAATGTATCTGCTTATATTACATTATTTATGGAAACGGAGATCTTAATTCTTTGTATATGTCAGTTGTGTCCTGGAATTCAGAAATATTTAAGTTAAGCAATAAATCCTACTGGAAGCCAATTTTATTAAGCTCTGAAGACTATTTGATTTTAGCATTTATTTTATAAATCTTGGGTAAGTTAAATTTCAGAGATTTTATTAATCTGGTACTATATTTTGAGCATAAGAAAAAATAAACTTCAACAAGTTTTTGATTCTAATTTTTAAAAATTTGCCTTATCAACTTTTGGGATACTTAAAAACATACAAAAAAATCCAGTTTGTGTGTTTAGTTTTCAATTTTCTTGATGGGATGAAATATTAAGAAGAAAAACGATTTTCTAAATTGTTCTTTTGTTTGATGTTACCTGTTCCTGCATCACCTTGGCTAAAAGACTTTATACATTTGGATAAGAGAAACATTTGAAACCTGACTTTCCATGCTGGTGGAGTTGTTGCTGGTCATCTCAGCTCTGCATGTTGCCATGCTAAAAACGCCAAAGGGTAAAAATGTATCTTGGGTAAGTAGAAAAAGCATACCCAGAATATTATTCTAAATGTGTATTGCTAAACAAACACTGGTGAATAAAGAATCATTATATAAATACAGCTTTTTATCTTCATTATATGCTTAGGTTTATTTAAAAGCTCAGTTCTAGAATTGTGTGCGTGTATGAAATCATTTTGTGTATCTTTCTATGCAAAAGAAAGATGTATATCTCTTCATATTTCATGCTAACTGTTCATTGTGAAATAGTATCCAAATTGTTTGACATGTCGATAGATTTTGTTGATGAATATGTGCCCATTTACATTTGTTGGTAAACTAACTTTCTTGGCCTAATAGCTTTGTTAATTTTAAAGTTTGCTCATAATCCTTTACCTGCTATGGCTTAGGGTTGATTGTTTTTTAAAGTACCTCTGTTACTGTTGAAAAAGTAGATTTGCAAAAGCAACTATATTTTGTCTCTTAATTTAACCATTCTTTGTAAATAAATGTTATATACATTTATTGTATATAACATATACAAAAAATAGTGCTGTAGAGATAATAGATACAATATATAGATTACCTGCCTATATTTGGTATTGTCCTGCCCTGACCAGCGGTATATATAATTTTATACGGTGCGGTTTTGAGTAAACATACCTAAAGTGTAAAATGCATTGTTTCAAATAACTGTATTCCTATCCTAGAAGTATGTCTCCTCCCTCGCTATTTGAATCATATATCTATGCTGTAGTTTGCATAATGGAATATTAAAACTTTTTATATTTTCCAGTCATGTAATCAACTGTGGGGCATCTGCTTGCATTTAGACTATTTTTGAACTATTTTAAACCAGAATATGCAGTGCTTTTTTTGTAAAAAAAAAAAAAAAAAAAGGTGCTGGAACTTACACACATTATATACAACCCACCTTGCCTACCCTACAAGGTTCCATCCAAAAAAGGTGTCGGAATTCCGTTCTGGGCGTTTTATGACAAAAAAAGCCCTGCGAATATGTATTGGCAACATAATAAATAGAACAGCCATGCAATGCAATCCTGTTTCAGGAGTAACAAGCAATATTGAAACTTGGTATCAGTTAAACAGTAATGTAGCTTCTTTTAGTCTGTTCCCTAAGAAGCATTAAAAAAATGATTTGTAGATGAGGGAACTCTTATTAATAGCTGTCTATTCTTTCCCCGTAAATCATGCGTTGCTTATCTTAATCACTATAATTGCCCTCTTTTTTACATTAGGATTATTAAACTGTGCTCAGTATTGCTAATTAATATTAGGTTGCATAAGTACAGTAAGGACATTCTGTGAAAGTTCTAATGCTTCTAACAACAGGTACATTTTTAAGAAGGCTGTACTATATTCAGTTGTCTTTTTTGTATTACAATAATGGCAAAGATATGCAAATGGTGCATTAGGGGTGTGTGTGAATGCATTGATTGTATTGGTAATTTCAGTGGCTTACACATAGCATCTCTGTTTATATCATATTTCTTGCAATATATAAAAATAGCAGAGAATTAAATTTTAGGTTTTCTAGCAATAACTGGATGTTTACTCCTGAGTTGCATACTAAATTGTAATATTTGGTATACCAGAAGCCCACTTTTAAATTTGACTATGCCTATTTATGTTTCTAAAAATATTCCAAATTATAAGGGCCAATCATATAACTAAATAATAATTGGGATTGTGTTGAGAAGTAAATATTGTATTGAGAGTCTATATGAATTTGAAATGGATGAAGTAGATACAGACTTGAGTTTTGTACTCCATTTTCCCAGAAAGAAAAGTTAATCTGTTTATATAACTGCAGAAATTGCACTCTTGATTACATGCATATTTTTTCCTCCTTTAATTTCAGTTATGGAGGACTAGCAAAATTTGATGATTTAAAACTTTATAAATAATTTATAAGAGTTTTTTTTACCCTATATTTGTTACACTCTTATCATTCTTTATTTTTCTGGGCATGATTATGCCCTTTAGAGATTGTGGAAGTTAGAGTGCAGGGACATATATTTTTTTTCAGCTCAAGAATCACATGCATTTTGGATGATATTCTAAGGGCTGCATTCTTAAAGGTAGTCTGGGCCAAAATACAGAAGTGCCAGGATCAAGGTAAAATGATTTAATTTAAAAACAATTTATCATGCAGATAAATTAAAATAATTTTGTAATTTTGGCTTCCTACTGGGGGCTTTTCAAGGGTATCACTTCTTGTAGGCATGTTTAACCCTGCACTCAGATTGTACTGTCAGTTATTTTTAACATAACTAGAATGTGTAAGATAGTGAAGGAAAAATTAAGCCCTCAATCAGAATTTTTCCACTGATTTGGAAAGATACTTGTTTTGCATAAATCTCAACCAGTTTTGCAGTTAGAGTTAAGGATGTGTTTATCAAATGGTTAAGGACACAGAATGTACATACAGTTCTTAGAGATCCCTAGAAAATGATGTGTTGAATGGTAGGGCATTTTTTTCCCCTGCCGAAAAACTGCTGTCTCTGCTGCCAAAAGCCAAATTTCTTTGGCAGCATGCTCCCCAGATTTGAATGGGATTAACAAGGAATGACTCACAACAGCTCTCAGATGACCATATACTTGCTTGGGAAGAGAAATCTAGAGGATGGTAATTCTCAGTAAGAGTGGTAGGAGAGTTGGGTCTCCATCTTTTCTCCAGCACAGGAGATGGAGAATCCACCAATGGGTTTTCTTTGTCTGTCTGCTCTTGAGATCAAGTTAGCCAAACTTGACACGCCCCCTGTTGCTAGGAGATCCAGTCTTGACTTGGTCTCAAGCTCTTGAAGACGTGTCAGGTTTGGCTCTCAGATTTCTGAGATCTACAATTCTATTTAGCAGGTCAGAGATCCATTGTTGAATTCTCCTTACCTCAATTTTTTATCCTTTTCTTTTATCATTCCCCTGATTATTAATCTCATTCTGAAATTTCTCCCCCAAAATGTTTTCCCCAGGAACGCTGGGATCAGCGTAGCCTCAAATTGGCTGATTTGAGGCTTGAGGGGTGGGGGGGAGCGTACCTTCTCCGTTTAAGGTCCCCAGGGCTCTGGGAGAAAGATCTGTTAACCACATCTCCCTCGTCGGCTCTTCTGCGCAACGCTCAGCGCTGCTGCCAGATCACCTCAGAGCAAAATCATTGCCTTCGAGACCTCCAGAGGCCATTTCTAATGGCCCGAAAGTCGCGGCCACCATTTTGATCGGCTGCCGAACTTATTGAACTTCAAACGGAGCTTCCCTCTTTCGCTCATTAACAACAGATTCCTTCGAGAAATTAATTCCGTTCTTATTCCACATGTGGGACAAGGGCTTCGGGCTTCTCAGCACAGCCTTTCCAACGCCGGGAAGCTTTGACGAGGTTGCCGCGGCCGCCATTTTGGGCACACCAGGCGGCCTACTTTCAGTCCCAAATTAGCCTGATTTCTGGCTGAAGGCCTCAAACGTCCTACAGGGACTTCCCCTAGGGATTCAGGCGTCTCTACAACCCTGCCTATCCCAGGAATGTTTGACGGAGGTTGTTGCAGCCGCCATTTTGGGCGTGTCACGAGGCCCTTAGGCATCAAATTAGCCCTGGTTACTGACCGCAGACCTCAGACCTTCCTACAAAGCCCTCCCCTATATCCTGGCCCATTGTTTTTGTAAAATCAGCGTCTCCTGCACAATTCTATCAGGCCCTCTGCACCCATACTTGGGTATTCTGGTGCACCTTGCCTGGCCACCTAAGGCCTCCGGGTGGAGCCCATAGCAGGTCCCAACCGTGCCTTCGGCCTTACCTTCACAGCCGTGACCTAAGCCCCAGAGAGACTTATTGCCTGCTCAGGGGAGCAGTCCATATTACTTGCTCCAATTACTCCTCCCGCCAACTGCTTGCCTGCCAGAGTTCTCCCTCAGGTTCCCTAAGATAGTTTGACCCAGGATGGAGGATTCCACGGTACATCAACCCATGAGCACCGCCTCCCCATCCTCAAGTTATGGCCGGCACAAAACCTCCAAACAGGAGGCAGCAGGCAAGCTCAAGAACAAGGCTAAGGCCACTCTCAAAAAGCCTTCCAAGTTGGCAGAGAAGCAAGCCAGCCGTAGGCATCAGGCTCTGGAGAAGGAGTTCTCCAGAGCGTAGAGACAGGCCAGGACACAGACGGATCAATTGGCGGTCCCTGAATTCGACCTCCCTATAGGCGCTTTGACCTCTGCTCAGGGCGTGTGGTCATTGGCGGAAGCCCCCACCACACATTGCCCCCCTTCAGTGGCAGCTCAGGACATGGCTACCAGCCCTCCTAAGCTTCCAGCAGGCTCGGCTCCCAAGGCCACCTTTACGCCAACGGCTGCCGGACTCGGGACCAGAACTCTGGGACATTTTCTCCAATGGCCACCTTGAGGACCTGCTCTCTAAGGTGGTAGACCGGGCACTTGCGGCACGGTCTTATCAACTGCCCAGACAGGAGGCTTCTACCTCTGTTATTCCGCCTTATGTACCTCCAGCAGGGATTCCCGTATATCAGGAACCCACGTCTCCCGCCCATTCCTCAATTAGTGGCTACTCATCCCCGAAGGGAGCCGGATTTCAACTTGTCAGGAGGAAGAGCTTCCCCCTGACCCCTCCCCATCAGAAGACCTTTTCAATCCGGCCTTATTCCTTCCCTTGCTTCGCAAAGCCACCACGACGGCCAACATAGGGTCCGATCAGTTCTCTCAGCCGCAATCCACATCCGAGATGAGCCAGAACCCGGTCTTCTTCGAAACCATGGCAGCCCAGCACCATGTTCCCTGTCCTTCTATTTTTCTCAAAGGGGTTAAAAAGCAATGGGCTTCCCTATCATCTTTCCTCTCCATAGGTGCAATAGACAAAAAGATATTTAGCACCTCTACAGACCTAACTGAGGCCCTAGAGGTACCAAAGGTGGATGAAGCCTGGAACCCTCTCGTGTCCCAGACTGCGGTTTCCGGGGACATGGCTGAGGCGCTCAAGGCAGAGGATAGAAAATGGGACATAGCCTTTCGAAAGACGCATCAATTGGCTGCGTGGGCAATTAAAACGGCCACTTGCGCGTCCTTTTTTGTCTGAACCACCCTCCTATGGCTTCGTCAGCTTCAGGCCAAACTCCCTCCCGAGGACATTTGGACCCATCAGGACCTAAGCAAAATGGTTGTGGCGACGGAGTATACGTCAGACGCAACTCTACAGTGGGCCAACTTTGCTTCCAGGTCCTTAGCCTCCAACGTTACCGCTAGGAGGATGCTATGGCTTAAGCACTGGCAGGCCAACACCAAGGCCAAATGGTGTCTCGCAACCGCCCCTTACCAAGGCAACCACCTCTTTGGGGAGGCCCTGAATCCGTACCTTGTGGAAAACAAGGACAAGCAGAAGGTCATGGCTCATCTCACCAAACGGTCCGACAAGCGTGCCACTCCTTATCCCCGTAGGCAGTCCTTTCGGCCGGCTTTGGGCTCAGCAGCCACCTAACCCTCCCGTCCTTTCACGCCCAGACAGGACCGCCCATGTGGCCGTCCATATGACAGGGCAGGCTTTCGGCCCAGACAACAGAATCAAAACAAGCGGCCATTTCGAGGGACAGGACGTCCCTTCAGGCGGTCCAAATGACTCTCAGGTCACCCTCCCCATAGGGGGCAGGCTGACCCACTTCTTCCATCGATGGGAGCTTACAACCATGGAGAGCTGGGTATTACAGACCGTCCAATATGGTCTGTCCCTCGAGATTCTGTCCACTCCCCCGGGTCATTTCATCACCTGCCCCACATCTCGGGATCCAATCAAGCGGGGGCTTATGCAGGAGGCCATTCATCATCTTTTGGAAATACAGGCCATAGAACCGGTACCGCTGGATCACAAAGGAAGGGGATTCTACTCCATCCTCTTTGTGGTTCCCAAGACCTCGGGGGGATGGAGGGCAATTCTAGATCTCAAGGGTCTGAATTATTACATCGCATACAAAAAATTCAAGATGCAATCACTCCAGTCCATCCTGGGAGGCATCAGACAGGGAGACTTCCTGGCGTCAATAGACCTCACGGAAGCGTATCTCCACATCCCCATCCTTCCAGATCACCGGCTGTTCCTCAGGTTCTGTTACAGGGGCCATCACTTCCAATACAGGCCCCTCACGTTTGGCCTCCTGGGCACCCAGGGTGTTCACCAAGATCCTGACTGTGCTGGCCGCCCATCTACGGAAGGTACCGGTACGCGTCTAGTGCTACCTGGGCGACATCTTGATCCAAGCGTCCTCCTTCCAGGCGGCCCAGGCGGACCTGGACCTAACGGTTCAAGTCCTCCAACAGCACGGGTTCTCGGTGAACTTACGGAAAAGCCAGATGGTTCCCTCATCCAGACTTCTGCACCTGGGAGCCATCATAGACACCACAAACTGTATGGTCTATCTTTCGCAGGAGCGGTTGGACAGCATCAGGGACCTAGCTCGCCGAGTGTACATAGACTGCACCGTCCCACTGGTCTTGCTTTCGCAACTACTAGGGAAAATGGTCTCCTGCATAGCCATAGTTCCCTGGGCCAGACTCCACTTGCGGGAGCTCCAATGGTTCCTTCTGCCATTCCAGTGGTTGAACACCAGTGCATCCAGCCAGCAGGTGAGGCTCCCAGTCCAAGCCCTGAGGTCTCTTCGCTGGTGGTTCTCACAGGCAGTTACCAAGGGGTCACCTTTCAAGGAGCTCGACTGCCTCACTATCACGACAGATGCCAGCCTATTCGGCTGGGGAGCCCACCTACAGTCTCAGTTTGCGTAGTGCCGTTGGTCCCGCGCAGACTTGAGACACAACATCAACTGGCTGGAACTCAGGGCCATTCACTTAGCTCTTTGCCAATTCCACCACCGGATCAGAGGCCATCACGTATTGGTACTTACGGACAACATGACGTCCAAGGCCCATGTGAACCGGCAGGGGGGCACCAGGTCCAGGTCCCTCATGTCCGAGGCCCGATTGCTGGGATCCTGGGCAAAGTCCAACCTGAGGCCTCCCTCAGGGCGGAGCAGATCTCGGGGGAGAAGAACCGGCAGGCAGACTTTCTGAGTCGCTCTACGATAGATCCCTCGGAATGGGGACTACATCCGGATCGTTTCTCTGAGATATCTCAAAGGTTCGGCCAACCGGTCCTCGACCTGTTCGCGTCGTCGAGAAATGCCCAACTCCCCAGGTATTTCTCCCACTATTACTTCCCGGGGCGGAGGGGACAGACGCCCTGCGGACTCCGTGGCCGGAGGGCCTACTTTACGCCTTCCCCCCTCCCGCTCATCCCGGCGACCATCCGCAAACTGCTCCAGGAGCAGGCAGAAGTGATCCTCGTGGCCCCGTACTGGCCACAAAGGCCCTGGTTTGCCGACCTAATGAACCTCTCCCGTTCTCCCCCATGGAAGATTCCCACGCATCGTGTGTCCTTACACCAGGGGGTCCTCCAATACCCGGACCTTCAGTGGTTACAGTTAGCCGCCTGGCACTTGAGCGCAGGATCATGACTCAAGAGTCGTTCTCACCACGGGCAATCACTATTATTCAGGCCTCTCGTAGGCCGGCGACCAATCGCATATATGATTCCACCTGGAAAAAGTTTTGCCATTGGTGCGGAAGGCGGCAACTGGATGTTTACAAATTGACTATTCCTCAGATCATAGATTACCTTCTTGACGGTCTGGACAGAGGCCTGGCCCTTGTGACCATTCGTAGGCAGGTGGTGGCTCTATCAATGTTGCTCACTTGCGCGAATTCAGTCCCTCTAGCTCACCATCCTAGGATACGCGCCTTCATCAAGGGCGTCTGCAACACTAGGCCTCCCGTGGTGCACAGGTATCCCTCTTGGGAGGTGCCTCGTGTGCTTCACGCACTCACGAAACCGCCCTTTGAGCCCATTACTACTATACTGTTACGGGCCTTATCCCACAAGGTCGCATTCCTGGTCGCCATCACGTCAGCCAGATGTATTTCCAAGCTGGCTGCTCTCTCGATCCGGAACGATCTTTGTATCTTCCACTAGGACCCCGGGTGGTCCTTCGGTTGGATCCCACCTTTGTGCCCAAGGTCAACTCACTCTTCCATAGGGCATAGGAAGTCATTTTGCCTAATTTTTGCCCCAATCCTTCCCATGACTTGGAGCAGCAGTGGCACACACTGGACGTCCGCAGTGCTCTGCGGCGTTACATCAAGCGCACGGCACCTTTTTGCCGGTCTGACGCCCTCTTTATTTCCTCCCTCCCGGCTTACCTGGGGCAGAAGGTGTCCACTTCCACCATAGGCAGGTGGATCAGGGCTTGTATCGTGGAGGCGTACCAGTCTTCTTCCCTGTCAGCTCCGAGTCATATCAGGGCCCACTCCACTTTCAGCGCTGCGACCTCTGTGGCATGGGCCACTCAGGCGTCCATCGAGGAGATTTGCAGGGCTGCGACATGGTCTTCGCCCTCCCCTTTTGTATGCCATTATAGGATTGACCGCTTTGCTTCAGTGGACGCCTCCTTTGGTTGGAGGATCCTCCAGCAAGTGGTCTCCGGGGACGTAGAACCAGCCTTATCTGTTTCCCACCCACTGGGACAGTGAGGCTTTGGTATGTCCCATTGGTGGATTCTCCATCTCCTGTGCTGGAGAAGGGGCGTTGTCTTACCTGAATGCCTTTTCTCAGCACGCAGATGGAGAATCCACACCCACCCTTAAGGTCAGTTAGGCCGGTATTAGGGGTTTGAGAGCCAACACCTCGTCCTAGCATCAGCCACTTTCGCCCTCGTCAAGACTGGATCTCCTAGCAACAGTGGGCGTGTCAAGTTTGGCTAATTTGGTCTCAAGAGCAGGCAGACAGAGAAAACCCATTGGTGGATTCTCCATCTCCGTGCTGAGAAAAGGCGTTCAGGTAAGACAATGCCCCTTTCAGTTGCTGCCTTGTATTTTTAGGTGCACCTCTGTTTTTAATGTCGAAGTTATTTGTTAATAGCCTGGCTGAATGCTGATTTGCTTTATATCTTTTTGCTTGATTACAAATGTAAATTTTCTTCATCTTATTTGGGGGTTTCAAAATATTTTTTCGTTCACCACAAGGAAGGAATGAAGGTTTTTTTTTTCTTTGCAGTGAAAGTGATTCAATTTGGTTTATACTGGATTTTTACTCTTTTTGTATTTTACTAATTTTTCTAAAAGGACTGTAGTAACTGTGAGAGGGATCTTGGAGTGCTAGTGGACAATCACTTAAATATGAGCCAGCAGTGTGCTGCAGCTGCCAAAAAAGCCAACACAGTTCTAGGCTGCATTAACAGAGGAATAGAATTAAGATTGTGTGAAATGTTAATACCACTTTATAATGCCTTGGTAAGGCCACATTTGGAATACTACATCCAGTTTTGGTCACCACAGTATAAAAAAGATGTTAAAAAAGAGTGCAGAGAAGAGCAACAAAGATGATCAGGGGACTGGAGGCTAAAGCATATAAAGAACATTGCTATCATGTCTAAACTAGACATGATAGCAATGTTCCAATATCTCAGGGGCTGCCACAAAGAAAAGGGAGTCAAGCTATTCTCCAAAGTACCTGAAGGCAGGACAAAAGCAACGGATGGAAACTAATCAAGGAGAGTAGCAGGGCTTTTTTTGTCATAGAACGCCCAGAACGGAGTTCCGGCACCTTTTTTGGATGGAACCTTGTAGGGTAGGCAAGGCAGGTTGTATGACGTGTGTGAGTTCCCGCACCTTTTTTATTTTTTTATTTTACAAAAAAACCACTGGAGAGAAGCAACCTAGAACTAAGAAGAAATTTCCTGACAGTTAGAACAATGGAACAACTTGCCTCTAGAAGTGGTGAATGCTGCAACACTAAAAGTTTTTAAGAAGAGAATGGAAAACCATTTGTCTGAAATGGTATAGGGTTTCCTGCCTGAGCAGGGAGTTGGACTAGATGAACTCCAAGGTCCTTTCCAACTCTGTTATTCTATTCTGTTCTATTCTAACTCCATTGCTTCATTTTATTTTATTTTATTTTATTTGTGTGTGTGTGTGTATCCTTTTTTATTTTTAAAAAGATGGGAGATTTCTCCCTTTCCCCCCATTTACTCTCTGCTGTGAGAATCATTTTCTCAGCTTCTTCTGTGGTTATTTTGTTATGAACATGTACTCACAAAAGCTGCTGTTTAGACTTAGAATTAAATAGAGGAGCTGAAGGCACATTCCAGCTTTGTCAGGCTTTCCCTTTTCAGACTTAAACCTTGATTTTGAGAGTCATTGGCCCTTTTTCATAAGCTTGGGTGGGAGTAGATAGCATAGTCATCTGTGCATTCCATGGAGGAAAAGAAAAATAGTCTGAAAGGGAGATATATCAACAACAGGATGCTGAACAGACTTTTGGAAACTGAAAGAGACATCTTGGTCCAGGAGTATTGGAAAGAAATTCAGAGTAATTAGGCTAGATGTAAGTTCTGGTGGAGTATTGCTTTGTCAAGCTTTCAAGATTCTATTACATTAACCAACTAGCAATAAAAATCTTTCCAGAAATCCAAGTGGTTCTTGTTTGCTGAGTAGCCATCCTTTGACAATTGAATTACTTTTAGTATTTTCTAATACTGAACTGGAATCTACCTACCTGTAATTTAAAACCATAGTTTTGCGGTATATATTTTTGGAAAGAAAGAGTAAAGGCCTTGAGTCCTGGGACATCTCTTTAGATATTTGAAGAGTGTAGCATATCTCTCCTTAGTTGTTCTTCTCTAGTCATTGAGGACTTCAGTTTTATGGAATTTTTTTTAAAGCATTGTATTTATATGGGTCCAGTCAGACTAGTTTCTTCAGTTCTCTAATATGCAATTCATTTGATTCTGCAGATTCAAACTTGCCCACGGTAGAATGGTATTCCCTGATGATATTTCTAATGGTTGCAACCTTCAGTCCTGCCTTTTTTATCCTGAAGTTAATAATTTCCTGAGGGAACATATACCTTTATATTGCAGAAACTAAACCAAAATAGGAGGTGGATTAATTTTGCCTTTCCTTCGCTACACGCTAGCATTTCACCATCTTCGTTCAGCAGAAATATACTTTTTTTTTCTTTTGCCTTTATTTTAAAATATCTGAAAAACATTGCTTGTTGTTTAGTACACTGATTTTACCTCATATTCAGCTCCGGACTATTTGTGTGCATCCTTTTGTTGTGACCTGGCCTCCTTTCAATTTTTGTATATGTCTTTCATTAACCATGTATTGGTAGGAACTCGATAAAAGAATAATAAAGAAAGCTAAGATCCAACATCATTTAGTGTCATTATCAGTAAACAAATGCTATTTTAGAGTTTGTTCTCTCATATAAGGGTAATGCTCTTAAATCCCTCACCTTTTTTAATCAAAGTTATTCACCTATATTATAGACCTGCAACGTGCATAATGCTAGTGGGCATATGCACACAAAAGAGTAACTACTTGGCATTTGTAAAATAAATTATGGTCTGAGTTACTCATACTGCAGTTCATGCAAAGGATTAAAGCAATATATTTCTAAATTAGTTTTTAATTAAATACAATTTAATTTACTGTTTTCATTAAATAACTATGATAGGAATTTATTTTTTCTGAACTGGACAGTAGTTTGTAATTTATAACAAAAAAGTGTTTTTTAGATGTTGCAAAATGTAGTACAAATTCATTTAAGCTCGTTCAGTATTCTAATAAATAAGCTTTGGAGATTCTGCAACTCTTGATATTGTATCCTGTGGGCTTTTGCTCAAAGTCACACTGTGAACATAAAGGTATCTTCTTTATGTTCAAAAAGGCAGGTTTATATCTCTAATTGACAGATTTGTAGTCTTAAACTTGAAATGGGGAGGTTGCAATTAATTAAAATGTTGTGAAATCTAAATCTAGAGTGAAAGGTAAAACTTTCCCTGATTCTAGGGCCTGGTACTCATCTCTGTTTCTTGGCCAAGGGAACCAGCATTGTCCGAAGACCTTTTCTGTGGACATATGGCCAGCATGGCTATACACCAAAGGTGCACAGAATGCTATTACCTTCCTACTGAAGTGGTACCTATTAATCTATTCGCATTTGCATGCTTTCGAACTGCTAGGTGGACAAGACCTGGAGAGGAATGGAAACTCACCCTATTGTGGTGCTCAGGTCTCAAACACGAGCTGTCTGCTTTCCAGCTGACAAGCTCAGTGTCTTTAACCACTGAGCCATCTAGAATAAATCTAGAGTAATAACTCATTAATCAAATTTGTAAATAGTAAATGTTGTATATATTGTTAGAACTTATCTCCTGATGATTAATATACCCATGTAGTTCTCTGGGCAAGGAACAAAAATGTTTATTATTGACTTCCTCTGAAATGTTTTTTCATAAATCATTTCAGCTTTCTCACAGTCTTGAGAAGTAAAATAGGAAATAAGTCTAAGAATGGACTTCCGGTTGTCTGAAAATTATTCCTACAAGCTTAAATTGTCTAAGCAGAAACAGTTTCTTAAAGATGGAAAAAGAATGCCATATTATTTACAGTTTCATACATCCCGTTACAAAAAGGATATTGAGACTGTGGAAAAACTGTAAAGAAGAGCAACTAAGATGATTAAAGGCCTGGAGACTAATACACATGAAGAACGGTTGCAGGATTTGGGTTTGGCTAGTCTAGAGAAAAGAGGGACTAGGGGGGACATGACAATAGTATTCCAGTATTTGAGAGGCTGCAAGGTCCCTTCCAGTTCTATTCTGATTCTTACCGATAGTACATTCCCTTTGGATGCTTTCATAGAACTTCATTATCAAACAATGCCAACAGCTTGTTTGGATATAAGGTATAAAGAATTACCATCCACACATAAGCAGCATTTATAATAATGGAAGATCTGTCCATTATTTATTACATTGCAAATTATGTCAGAAACGTGGAGCTAGATTCATCATGCCTTTGTTAACTCAATTGAATCAGTCTACCACAGAACATCTATTTTCAGTTGAGTGATGTAGATGGATATATAACAAAACAAGTTGCATTGTGTGCAGTGTCTGCAAGGAAGATACAAAAACAGATGTTGACAGATAACACTGTTAATATTAAAAGTAATGTGTTAAACTAATATAGATTTGCATTATTTTTTGCTAAACCTATAATTGGAAATAAAATGTATTGCTACTATATAGTTTATATAACTAATGTGTATTTTGCTAGTCAATTTCAGGGTAAATATAAATTAAATTAAATATTATAATTTCAGAACTGTGTATATCACAGATAATTCCATTGATCACTCATACAGAATTATATATCTATTGATAATTGTTTTTTCAAGTTATAAGTAGCACTATTCAGGTAAATAATATAGGTACTGTAGTAACAGGTTACAGAATACATCCATGTTTAGGTAGGTCTGTCTGATGTTACTTTGGACTTTGTTTCAATTGTTAAGTAGTCATTTTACAGAAACTGAAGTAGAGGTAATCTTATATCTGAGAGATTTGCTGCTTTTCTAGGAAATGCTGCTGGCTATCTTGAACTGTTTGCATCACAGCTAATCATTAGAATTACAAGATCATGCTATGGTATGGATTATGTGTCTGTAAAATGGAGCTGATTTATATGGTAGTTGATTGATCAAGAAATCACTATGCAGACTATAGAAGGGGGTAAAATATTTTAAATAAATAATAACCTTTATGAAATATATTGATTCTCAATATAGTCCCATTACTTGTATAATATGTTGAGTTGGAAATCAGGAAAAGAATGTGTCAGGATTCATATTAAATCATTTGTTACATTTTTTTTATCTGATTCTTTCATTCTTCCTTTGTTGTGATTTCACTGCACACTTTACTCATGTATTTGCTTTTCTGTAAGATTCATGTCAAGCTAATCTGCCTTGCTAAAGAAATTGCCAAACTTCTTGCATAGTATTTGCAATTAGTTCCAAACATATCCTCTAAAGAGATAAGAGATACTCAGTCCAGAACATACTGAAATGAAATAGGATTACTATGAGCAGGGAAATACAGTGAAATAATAGAAAACCAACATTCTTATATGTAATAATCTTATTTGTGATAATAAGTATGTAATCTTACATATTATATAAATCATATTACAATAATTATTAATAATTACATACTTATCCTCTACTTATAATCACTCACTTAAATATCATTAAGTGTAACAACTCCCCCAAAGCTACTTCAATACATTTTTGAAGATGCAATGACACCACCACCACCACTACCACCCCAACACACACAATGATCAAATTTTGGCTGCTTGGCAATTAGTTCACCTTTATGGCCATTTGCAGTGTCCTGCAATCATTTGGCTATAATTTGTTATTTTTTTTGCAAGTTTCCAGGTTAACCTCTGGCAAAAAAGACTCATTAGGGAAAATTGATTCACTTAACAACCATTGTGTTCACTTAACAAGCACCATGTTTACTTAATAATTGTCTCAAAAAATAGGGCCTAGTCATGTGATGTCTCTACTTATAATCAATAATTCCAGATTCAATTAAAGTGGTAAGTCAAGACTATATGTAAAATACAGTAGTTGAATGAGCTTTTGGGCAAGCTTGCTATTCCAAGAATTATTGCAAAATAAATTATATATTCATTTTAAAAAGTTGCATTTTTTTCTTTTAATAACCTAAGGTAGATATAGGGAAACTGTCCTATGATGTCATGTTTAGTAGTAAAGGATGATGAGAGTTATAATTCAGCAATATCTGGACAACAATATATTCTCCAGTCCTATTTAAATATTTTAATCTCCAATGATACTGTTTATTCAGGTAAGTATGAATTATTTACTGACAGGAGGCTTACTCCTAGCTCCAGCAAAATGGTAACTACGTGCTTCCACCTTAGCAATAAACTAGCATATAAAGCTGCAAAGGTATATTTAAACAACAACTTACTCCTCTATAACCTCATCCACAGTACCTTGGAATAACATTGGACTGGATTCTCTCATACAAGAAACACCTAGAGCATATGGCAGCAAAAATCAATACTAGGAACAACATATTCCATAAGTTATGTGGAATTAAATGGAGAGCTTCAGCTGCCACCCTCAGGTCATCAGCACTGTGCCCCTGTATGGCTTAACAGCTGCCTTACTAGTAAGCTAGACACCAGATTCAATGACACCATGAGGTTTATAAGCAGATGTATTAAAATCATTTACTCTATTCTGAGCCCTAACACTCTGCCAGCTTTACGAAGGTAAGATGCACTGATGAGAGAATATAGAAAAATTATGAACAACTCACTCCTACCGATGCATGCCAATCTTCCTTTTTTTTATCAGTCAGAAGGCTCAAATCTAAAAGGGCCCCACTGGTACTTGCACAACATCTGCTCGAGAACTTTGACATCAATTCCCAGTGGGTTGCTCAATATCTGGACGTAGGAAGACATATGAATGAACCCACACTAAAGGTGCCTGCAGTGGATATCCTGAATAGGATTTGCACCTCATACGGCATCTTCTGGGACTCACTTATATAAATAGGGCATAGTGTCCTCCCCTCAGTGTAACTGCAGGGCCCCATATCAAACTATATATCACACATCATCACTGGCTGTAAGCTAAGAGCATATATCGGTCCAGTATCTGATTTCTTTCATATAAATGATGCAGTGCTTCAATGATTAGATGACCTAGACATTGGTATCTGAATATAGATTTATAAATATAAATATGGATTTTATATTTTATTGTTTTGTTTATTTTATTGTTTATTTCTTTTAATCTAGGTGACATGTTAATATATATTGTAAGTATGATATGCCATACACTAAATAAATAAATAGGTAAGTATGAAGATGCTTTTTACAGCTCATCTTTCTGTTAATACTTTTCCAGTATAGGCTTCAAGACAGTTGCTTCTAGTTTTCAGAACAGTAGGACAAGACAATATAATAAAATCTTTAGCAATCTTTAGGTGTTGCAATGACTACAAAACACTTTAAAGCACCAGCAAGAGGAGAAGGGATTTGCAACATGTCATGACCCACATTCTGTGCCTTACGAACTTGCATATGACTTCATGATATAAGTACAGAGGGGTAAAATTTTTCCACTTGAGGACCATTTCATTTTGGCATCATCATAGTTGGCTATAGACACCTAGATCTGAAAGCAATGCTTCTCAATATGTATGAAGCCTTTTGTTCAAGTTAAACCAGTTAAATCTTTTATAAGTGACACATCAACAAGTGTTACTGACTACCTCTGCATTGTATATATTCCGGACCATTTCAGTTCATACGTAAAGATAGCTACAAACAGCTTTAGAACATTCAAACCTTGTACCGAACAATTTGAAGAAAGATGTTTTATTTGCACTACTTTAAGCTGAGAAACATCCCTTTCAAAAGATTTGCATAGTCCTAACAATAATAACAATGCAATGAAACATTGCATTAGCCTCCCAGCCTTAAAATGTACATCTAGAGAGTGAACTGACTGGCAGGTAAATGAAAAGTTTATTCTTCACAGATTGAAAAGCGTAGCTTTCATTCACAGACAATGGGGGAAAAGTGAGTGGGAAGAAATAGGGATTATGTATTAGTCCTTTTGCACCACAATGAAAAGTGCACTGAACAATTTGGTTGTTGAACAGTCAAGAATGGCACTCTGCTGACTAATTTTTCTGGGTATGCATTGCATTAACTGCATTAGGCAAAAGGAAAGATTTTCAGTAAACATGTTTTCTGATTACTTATAAAACCTGTAGACCTTAGAGCAGTGATGGCGAACCTTTTAGAGACCGAGTGCCCCAAAACTGGCCCCACCCCCGCTCCACCCTCCATCCCCCACCCCGCCTGCTCACAGGGCCACTCACCACCTCCAGGGTCCGCCGCAGATCGCCCAGGCAGCCCAGCAGCGCTATGGAGGTCATGCCCTCTGCCCGTGCCCTGC
This sequence comes from Protobothrops mucrosquamatus, assembly GCF_001527695.2. Taxonomy (NCBI): domain Eukaryota; kingdom Metazoa; phylum Chordata; class Lepidosauria; order Squamata; family Viperidae; genus Protobothrops; species Protobothrops mucrosquamatus. The sequence continues at coordinate 265,920 of NW_015386676.1, read as the reverse complement.
AGCATTAACTATGCACGATGGGGTGTGAGGGCAGAGTCTTGTCTATGCTGCCTGGCTACCATGTCCTTGGCTGCGCTGCTCCGTGTGGGCCACACTCAGGGTCGACTCTCCTTCAGGGGGGCTGCTGGAGAGGAGAGGGTCACAAGGGGAGGCAAGACTGGGGCAATGGCACGTGTGCCCACAGAGAGGCTCCGAGTGCCGCCTCTGGCACCCGTGTCATAGGTTCGCCACCACTGCCTTAGAGCTTACAGGTAGTCCTTGGGTTACTCCTATTAGTTCAGTGAGTATTCAAAGTTATGATAGCATTGAATGAATGGGTACTTACAATAGGTCCTCGTAATTCCAGCCATCGCAGTGTGCCGATGGTCATATGATTTTGATCCAAGTGCCTCTGCAAGCCACAGTCATATGATTGTGATTTTCTATATTTACTTCCAGCTTCCCACAAGCAAAACAAGTGGAAAAGTCAGAAGACATGGGTGTGTGAGGTCCTTACTTAACAAGTGGCATAGTCCTTGCTAAACAATGGTAACTGGGACTGCCAGAATTGCTTTTGTTAAGCGATGTGGTTATATGACATTGCACTTTACAATCACCATTGCTTAGGAATAGAAATTATATTTCCAATTGTCTTCATAACCCAAGACTGACTATACATCCCTGAAAAATGGATAAATATCTAGAGAAAAACTATTGTTAGCAATACATGTGTATTTTAAGGAACATCAGCAAGCAATAATATTAACATTAATTTGAAATATTCAGCTTCATAAATTTTTTAAAAATGTGATTTGTTCAGGCCTTGATGAAGGAGATTAGAGAACATCTACTTCAGACATGTCAAACACAAGGCTCGGGGGCCGGATGCGGCCTGCGAAGTGGTTTCATGTGGCCTGTGAAGCCATCCTGGAAACAGTGAGGAAACAGCCCCTGCTGCCTTGCCCCTGGCCCAGGCTGGCCGGGAGCCAATGTACAATTTTGTGGTGGCCATCTATGCTGAAACACATTCAGTCTTAGCTCTACAAGGCCGTCTGGAAACAGCGAGGAACCAGCCCCTGCCACATCGGCCCCACCCCCTGGGTGCATGCTGGGGAGGTGTTACCCTTTGTGAGGAATGAAGAAATGCACCATCGCCTGGAAGTGGCCAGCAAATGGCCCTTGCCTACTTCATATATCCGGCTTGATGGGCTCTGGGGGAGGGTTTTGGCAGGCAGCGGGGCACTCTCCTCACAGCGCCGAGAGGCTGAGCTGAGCAGTGCAAATCCAAAAAGAAACATGAGGCCACCCAGCTCCCAGCCTGCCTGGTTTCGGCAGGCAGTGGGGCGCTTTCCTCCCAGCACCAAGAGCTGAGCTGGGTGGCACGAATCTGATGAGAAGTGCAATGCTGCCTAGCCCCCAGCCTGCCCAGTTTCAGCAGGCAGCAAGGTGCAAAGCTGGCGAGCTTCGCACCACCCGGCTCAACCTCTCAGCGCTGTGAGGAGAGCGCCCCGCTGCCTGCCGAAACCGGGCAGGCTGGGGGCTGGGCGGCATTGTGCAGGTAAAGTTGATTTTCACGCTGCTCATGGCATCCCCTTCCCCAGAGCCCACCAAGCCAGATATGTGAAGTAGGTGAGAGCCATGTGCTGGCCACTTCCAGGCGATGGTGCATTTCTTCATTCCTCACAAAAGGTGACACCTCCCCAGCTGCGTTTCTTGCCTGTTTTTCTCCCTCCCTCATCTCAAATATTTTCCCACCACTCTGTACTTAGGAAGGAAGGAAGGAAGGAAGGAAGGAAGGAAGGAAAGAGAGGGTCTGAGGGAAGTCCTGCCTTAGTCCTGCTCTGCTGCCCTTTTACCACCCCTTGCCCCTTGTCCTGGCTTATCCTGGGGGGGTCTCCCATCCTATTGCTAAGGAAGCTTTGGATACAAAGCCGAGTCTCCTCCCATGGAGAGGGAATGGGCCTCCCTTTGACTTTGCCCTCATATCCATCATGAGCAACCTGGGTTAGGAGAGCAAGCACAGCAGTAGCAGCCTTGAGGAGGAGGTAAGTGCAGCAGGGCGCCCCCTTAGGGAAGTGGGGCTGGGCTTGGTGCCGTGGGTGCTCGAGGGCCGGGCTGGGCATTTGACTTCTGCTGTCCAGGGCTCCCGGCAGCCTGCACCATCATCCAGCCCCCCCCCGCATGGCCTGAGAAGAACAGTGAGGCTCCTCCAGTAGACCATGCCTTTGCACTTGCCCTGGTGCCACCCTCTGCCAGAGACCCTCAGATCTGTCCCACTCCTGCCCAGGCCCCCACAGGCACCCTTGACGCGAATGATGTAGAGCTGACCACGCCCACCCAATAGGCCACACCTACTCCATCCAGTAGGCCACACCCACCCTGGCCACACCCACCTGGCCCCCCGAGGGCAACTGCAATGCTGATGCGGCACTCAGTGAAATTGAGTTTGACATCCCTGATCTACTTCATCTTTGTCCAATCTGTCTTTCGAATCATCTTTCTAAAATTTATTTATTACTGGTTATTTTTCTTTGTTATATTGTTGTGAAATGCTTAGACTTGTTTGGAGTCATGGCACCAGAGAGATTTAATAAATAAAAATGTGTTCTAAACCTTCTTGATAAACTTGCTTTTGGAAACCACTGTACCAATTTTAAAAAATAAATAAAATATAAAATGTCAACTAATACTGAATATAATGGTAAAGGGTTTTTTGCCTGAGCAGGGGGTTGGAACTAGATGACCTCCAAGGTCCCTTCCAACTTTACTACTACTACTACTACTACTACTACTACTACTACTGCTGCTGCTGCTGCTGCCGCCGCCGCCGCCGCCACCACCACCACCACCACCACCACCATCATCATCATCATCATCATCATTATTATTATTATTATTATTATTATTGTGGATCATTGCACAGTCAGCCAGATGTTCAAACTGGATTTGGCATTTTGTCTACCTATTGAGTCCTTACCAAGGACCTGGGATACGCAGATGTGGATGTTTGATGGTATTACAGATATCGTCGCAGGATGGAAGCAGTTCCTAGTAAGGCTGCCCTTTGCAATTGACTAATGGTGAATTTGTCAATGCTAATGGTGTTCAAGTGGTGCTCCAGTTGTTTTGGGATTGCACCCAAGCCACCTATTACTATTGGTACTACCCTTGCTTGCTTTTGCCATAGTCTTTCTATTTCTATTTGTAGGTCTTTGTATTTTGTTATCTTCTCCAGTTCTTTTTCTATTCTGCTGTCTCCAGGCACTGCCACGTCCACTATCCAGACTTTCTTATCGACAATTGTTAAGTCTGGGGTGTTAGGTTGCAGGTGCTTGTCTGTTTGAATTCTGAAATCCCAAAGCAGTTTAATTTTATCATTTTCTATGACTTTCTCTATTTTATGATCCCACCAGTTCTTACTTTCAAGCAAATGATATTTCTTCAGATCTTCCAATGCACCATTGTTGCTACTTTGTCATGGTGCTGCTTGTAGTCAGTCTGTGCGATCTTCTTGCAGCAGCTTACCAGGTGGTCCACTGTTTCTTCAGCTTCTTTGCATAGGCGGCACTTGCTATCTGTTGCTGTCTTCTCAATTTTGACTTTATATGCATTTGTCCTTAAGGCTTGGTCTTGTGCAGCCAGAATTAGTCCCTCGGTCTCTTTCTTCAATTTTCCTGCTCTTAGCCATTGCCAGGTCTTGTTAATATCTGCTTTGCCAGCTATTTTTTTTAATGTACTGGCCATGTAGTGCTTTGTCTTCCTATGCCTCTATTCTGTTCTTCATTTGGTCTTTCTTGTAGGCCAGTTTGGTCTTTCCAGTAGTCAGTAAGCCTTCCTGATATACTAATTTCAGTGCATCTTCACATTGTCCTTCAGATATTCTTCCAAAGCCATTTCTTCTTCTTCAACCATCTGATGTACTTGCAGCATTCCATGCCCACCTATTTGCCTTGTTAGATAGAGTCTGTCATTGTCACTGCGTGGATGAAGGGCATGATTCATTGTCATTTATTTATTTAATTCGATTTTAAAACAAACTATTTATTTATTATCGTGGTTTTTAGTATCGCCTGTTCACCGCCCTGAGTCCCGCAAGGGAGATAGGGCGGTATACAAATTTAATAAATAATAATAAATAATAATAATTATTTTTCTGGTCTTCCTATCCATTGCTTTTAATTCTGCTTGAGTCCAGTCCACTATTCCAGTTGTGTATCTAATGACTGGAATTGCCCAGGTGTTGTTGTTGTTGTTGATGATGATTATTATTATTATTAATCAGTTTTTAAATTGACTATGTAGCAGAAACAGTATTTAGCTTGTTATCAGGATAGGAGTACTGTTATTGCTACATAAAACTGTAATACATTCAGTACTTCCCTCAGTTAAATCCTATTGAACTCAATGATTGAACTGTAGTGCATGAGACTGTTTTATAGCAAATTATATGCAGTGTGCACAGTAGGATAAATTACTGTGCTTATGCTGTAAAATGCAACTATTCTGATGAATTGTGGTTACATTATTTGGGGACAGTTTAAAAAGTTATTTATATTCTATTCTTCATATTAAAAATGCTATACAACCCATATTTATTACATTAATGAAATATAAGTTTTTAATTTTATTGTTTTTAGTAATGTTTTAAATCCATGCATGTGCTTTCATATCTGAGCTATGTCAGATAATAAAATATATTGCTGAACATTTTTCTTGTTTAGGATAGAGGTTATTGGGAGTGATTAGAATCTATATCCACTAATGAAAGTTATGTTGTCATGGTCTGTTTCTTTCTTTTTTTAAAAAGCTTTTTATTTATAATACAGTTAAAAAAGAAAACATTGGACATGACGTAACATTCCAGTATAAACATTTCTATCAACTTATTTCTCTTCTTACATTTAGTTCTTTATCTCTATAGAATCATATGAGTTTTTTTATACAATACTTAATTCATTTCTCTATTTGCTAATCTAAGATTATATACATTTCCATCTTAACGCTAATCTATAACCCCAACAGTCCTCCTTGATTCCCACCAATAGTAAAATTTATCCCAGATTTCAAAGTATTCTGATCCACTTTTATCCTTCAGTTCCATCGTGAGCCTGTCCATTTCAGCACAAGATAGTATTTTATATAGTATCTCTTCCTCTGTGGGAGTTTCTTTGTTCTTCCATTTTTGTGCAAACGCCAGTCTGGCAGCAGTCAAGATGTGCAGCATCAAATAAACTATCCCCTTATCATATTTCTCTGTGGTTATGCCCAATAAAAAAAGTTCAGGTTTTAGCTCTATCTCCAACATTAATATTTCTTTCAATCATTTTCTTATCCTATTCCAATAATCACAAGCTTTAGGACATTCCCACCACATATGGTAGTAGGTCCCTATTGCTATTTTGCATTTCCAACATATGGGTGAGAGATTTGGGCTCATTTTGGCTAACCTTGTGGGTGGGAAATGCCATCTATAAAACATCTTGTAGAGATTTTCCTTATAAGAGGTAGCTAAGGTGAGTTTCCTGTTTCTTTCCCAGAATTCTTGCTAGATGTGCAGATCAATATTAAAGCCGAAGTCCCTACTCCACATTAACACAGTTTCCTTGACCTGCTCTTCATACATTGCCTGATCTAGAAGGTAATGGTATATTCTTTTAATCATTTTGTCCTCAGTTCCTAATAATATTTTATCTAGCTCTATTGACTCTGTTTTTATACCCCACTCTTTTTTATCTTTCCTGTACCTTGATTGCAGTTGGAGATATGCCCACCAGGACAGAGGTATTGGGAGTGATTAGAATCTATATCCACTAATGAAAGTTATGTTGTCATGGTCTGTTTCTTGAGAGAGAATGAAATCACATACATTTATCTTAATTATATAGTTGCATGTTATTAACAGTAGAAAATTAAGAGTGGAATGCAACAGTTAAGTCTTTATATTTTTGAAATAGTAAGTTTACAGCGCACACAGAACAATACAATCAAATAGGATTCTATAAAAATATCACCTAAACCACAAGGAAGACAGCCATCCAGGAGAGCCAAAATCCAGAATAAACTTCTTTTAACCTTTTCAAAAGCTGCCTTGTGGAATTCTGTTGCACAATGTTGAAAAAAGAAGATAAAATAGGGAAGCAAGAAGAGGCAATAGTTTAAGGAAATGCTTTAGAACAAGCATCTTGACAGTGGGAAAAACTTAATATTTTGACTTAAGGCTCACAAACAATAATTTATTTGAGTGGAAAAGATCACTGCACTTGCAAATCAGTTGCTATGCTCATGAGTATTGCTTAAATCAAAATGCTCTTGTTTGCTTTAGGATGAATCCATTGTGTAAACTCAACTAATGGAGATAATATGGTAAAAAATCCTACATATTTGACAGTTTGGAAACAGAATGTTAGAGACTTTGGTGGTTGGAATAAATTATTGCTTCATTAGGCCATTGCTTGAAGACATTATATGTAATACTTTAAGAACATGGTTGATGTCAAACTATAATGAATGGCTGTAAAGGTCTTTTTTGCAATAGTATTTACATTTTAAGTTTAGTTCTAATAAGAGTGAAGAACATGAGTCAGCCAATTAAAAATAATTCGCACTGGACTATAAAGCTAAATAATGAAAACATGATGAGGTTTATATAATGAGATCTCTAGAGTCATGCCACTGTGTAGTTTGTCTTGAGTGGAAACTATTCCTGCAGTATTTAAAAAACTAAAATTAAAAATCACAAGAAAAGATTAGTAGGTATGCTAATTAATTTGTATGTGTTGTGTGTTTACAGTTTGCAGTTAATGATCAAATAAGAGTAGTTAAAAATAGTTTGAAGCAATATTACATGTAGCTAATTAAGAATTGAAAAATGTGTTAAGGTATATAACATTCAGTATAAATTACAAGACTGCCCAGCAGTCTCATAATTGGATGAGTTCTGGAAGTGGTGAATCCATATTTGAAGGAAAGGATTGTTCCTCTATGGTGGTTCATCTTCATCTTAAGAAGCCATCATTGCATCCCACCATGCTGGACAATTCTCCAGCATGAGGATGGAGAATCCACGAATGGGTTTGCTTCATCTTCCTGCCCAATTAGACTAAGTATGATAACTTGACACACCCCCTGCTGGGTCAGAGCCTAACCCAGTCTTGACTTAGTCTCAGCCCAGCAAGACACGATTATGTTGGCTCCAGTCATCAGACTTTAGTCTAGCAGGTCGTATAAGCTTCCATTCATGGATTTTTCCTCCGTTTTTTTATAGCAGCGCTGGGCTCAGTGCTGAGGCAGCATCAATCGGGGGGTTTCTGTTGCCGGTTTTCACTTTTAGCCTCGTTCGGACTCATGCCTGACAGAGCCATGAGGGACTTCCAAAGGCTGTCAGAGGCCGTTTGGAGCTTCTAGCTCAGTGGAGCATTGACGACCAGTGGCTGGCTGGCCAGACGGCTGGCTCAGCCTCTCCCCACCGCTCTGTTCAGCATGCACCTGTGGGGAAGCATCTGAATTCAGCGGAGCGCTGACGGCCCGTTTTTTCCCAGTCCGGACGGCTGACTCAGAGGTTTTTTTGCCATCGCTCCGTTTCTTCGCGCACTCATCATGGCCGCCATTTTGCAAGCTGCATGAGGGCCGTTTCCCCCCCACACTTTTTCACCTTTTTGTGTTTTTGGCCTTATCGGCCTTACACCCCCCGGACAGCTGAGGCCAGCTGACTGAAAGACCCTGGGGGGGGGTTCTCCCGTTGCAAGGCCCCAGCGCGAGAATCCGGGCACTAGTTCAGCGCCTCAGGATACAGCCGCCATTTTGACAGCTCCCTTCCTTGCAGGTCTTCATCACACTGCCACAGGTGTTCAGCATACAGGTCTTCAGCACACAGCCCAGGAATTAGATAGTGGAACAGCCATCCAGGAGTCACATGCTTGTCCCTCTCAGCGTCCTAGTGCCAACCTATGACACAGGTGTGCTGGCTTCGCCTTCTGGCCCCGCCGCCACAGCCTAGGACCAGTGTGCTGGCCAGATCACGAGTGTGCTCTGGCCGCCACTAATGAGGGCACTCGTGTACTGGCTGTTATCATTTGGCATTACTGCCACTGAGCAGAGATGGTGTGCGGGCTATTGCCACCCCTGGTTCAGACGCCACAAGGAGCATAGTCTAGAGTACTCATTTTCAGTGTGGTGACACATGTCACACTAGTACTCCGCTCCTCTGCCGGGAGATCTCTCCCAGCACCCCACTGGGATATCTCTACAGACTGGCTGATAACACGCCACCTCAGCCGGCGCAGAGCGCTCCTAGCTTCCCTGCCAGGAAGAAACATAAGTCCTCCAAACTGGAGGCGGCGGGGAAGCTTAAGGCCAAGGCCATTTCAAACAAGAAGCCCTCTAAGGTGGCCGAAAAGGAGGCCACAAGGAGACACCAGGCGCTAGAAAAGCAATTTTCCAAGGCCCAGAGACTCAGCACAGGTGGAACGGACTTTGTTTCCCCCGCCCCGCCTGAGGTGTCACTGTTTGGGCCTCAATTCGCCCCCTCCACCTCATCGATCCAACGGCTCTGGTTCCCGGAAGGGGACACCAGACAGGAGGCCAGGACTTACACTCATGATGGATTCTGCACTCGCCCAGGACCCAGCCGGGCCCTGAGGCGATATTCACACCCACAGCTGCGGGGCTTCGACCCACAGACCAGGAGGTATGGCCAGACCAATTCCAGGCACTCATTGCCCAAGCCTTCGCCCAGGGAATGGCCGCTTCATTCACCCAAAGGCCCAGGCCTGAATTTGTGGGGCCTATAGCCCCATATTCTCAGGTGGGAGCACCTGAATATCTGGCCTCCATTTCCTCTGACCGGTCCTCTCAGGACAGAGATACTTGCTCTGAGGAATATGAGCTGCACAACATACAGCTGTGGGATGACAAGGAATCGTCTCCAGAGCCTTCTCCCTTTGTAGGCTTATTCGATCCAGCATTATTTAAGTATCTCCTTCTCAAAGCGAGTAACTCTGCCAAGATCAATATGGATCAGGAACCTCAACCGGTCCCATCCACCAGTCAAGGGAACAATTCACTGTTCTCCGAGCCTGTTATCATGCAGAGGCATATTTCTTGTCCTCCCTTCTTTCTGAACACCATCTAAAAACAGTGGAAAGCACCTGGCACCCTCCCCACACCAGGCGGAACGGACAAGAGATTATTTAATGTCGCTCCGGCCTTGTCGGACCTTTTGGAGGTTCCGGCCATTGATGAACTGCTGACTCCTCTTTATTCTTCTTCCACGTTGTCAGGGGACATGGCTGAAGCCTTGAAGCCAGAGGACAGAAAGACTGAGTTTTCCCTCCGCAGGAATCATCAAGCTTCTGCATGGTCAATAAGGGCGTCTACATCCACTTCCTTCTTTGCCAGGACTTCTCTTATCTGGCTCCGAGAGCTTTAGGCCATGATTCCCTCAGAACAGATACGCGCGCACCAAAACCTAGGTAAGTTGGTGGCGGCATCGGAGTACATGGCAGACGCGTCACTTCACGCCACCAGGTTTTCATCCCGAGCCATAGCTTCTAATATTACAACATGCAGGCTCCTATGGCTCCGACAATGGCGAGCTGATGCAAAGTCAAAGTGGTGATTAGCGACCGCCCCTTACCGGGGCGGCCAGCTATTTGGAGAGGCCTTCAACCCTTACCTGGTGGAGAACAGGGACAAGCGTAAGACACTCACACATCTTACCAGACAAACGGACAGGAGGTCTAGCTCGTACTCCCGTAGACAATCCTTTCGTCCAGGGGCCGGATTGGAGTGGTCTCAGCCTCCCTGCTCCTTTCCTCCTCGACCCGAATGTCAGCTGGATCATTCCATCCCTAGGTCCAGGCAACAATTCCAGGGCAAGCGGCCCTTTTGGGGCACAGGAGGTCACCCCTTCAGAAGGGCCAAGTGACTTCAGGGAAGCCTCCCCCATTGGTGGCAGAATGGCCCTATTCGTAACTATATGGGGAAGCCACCACCACAGACTCTTGGGTGCTAAACACTATCAGACATGGCCTGTCCCTGGAATTCTTATCCAACCCCTCAGAACGCTTCGTTTCTTGTCCCACTCCAAGGAACACAGTCAAGGCAAGACTCATGGCCGAGGCCATCTGTCATCTTTTAGAGATAAAGGCCATAGAACCAGTTCCAGCACACCAACTAGGAAGTGGTTTCTATTCCACTCTTTTTGTCGTTCCAAAGACCTTGGGGGGATGGAGGGCAATACTAGACCTGAAGAGACTGAACTCCCATCTGGCCTACAAAAAATTCAAAATGCAGACACTCCAGTTATCCTGGCCAGCATCAGACGGGAGGATTTCCTGACATCTATAGACCTCACAGAGGCATATTTGCATATTCCCATCCTTGTCAGCCATCGGAAGTTCCTCAGGTTTTGTTACCAACACCGTCACTACCAATACAGGGTGCTACCGTTTGGCCTCTCGTCTGCCCCACGAGTGTTCACAAAAATCCTAGGTGTACTGGCCGCTCACTTACGGCTTGTCCCGGTACGCATCCAGTGTTACCTCGACGACATCCTGATACAGTCCCCCTCCTTTCAGGCGGCCCATTCAGACCTGGCCCTGTCCATTGATACCCTCCAAAGCCATGGGTTTTCGGTGAATTTTCAAAAGAGCCAAATGATCCCATCTATCCGCCTCCTCCACCTGAGCGCGGTCATAGACACGGGTCTGCACAGTCTATCTCTCCCAGGAGCGCCAAGACAGCATTCGGACCCTGATACACCGGATCCAAAGGGCATGTAGTCACACTAGCCATACTGTCACAGCTCCTAGGGAAGATGGTTTCTGCCATGTCAATAGTCCCATAGGCCAGACTACACTCCAGAGGCCTGCAGTGGGTTTTGCTCCCATTTCAGAGGTTAGGCACCAGTTCTTCCAACCGAAGAGTATCAGTCCCACTTCAGACCCTAAAATCCCTCTGGTGGTGGTCCTCCCCAGCATTAGCCAAGGGCTCCTTATTCAAGGAACCAGTCTGGATTACCCTGACTACAGGCGCCAGTCTGTTTGGCTGGGGAGCACACCTTCAATTGCAATGGGCTCAGGCAGGTGGTCCCGCTTGGGTCTGAAGCACAACATAAACTGGTTGGAGCTCAGCCATACACCTGGCCCTATGCCACTTCAGAGACAGGGTGGCGGGACAACACATCCTGGTGCTCACAGACAACGTAGCTGCGAAGGCCCATGTGAACCAACGGGGGTACCCGGTCCAGGTCCCTCATGACCGAGGCTCAGTTGTTAGGTTCTTGGGCAGAGGCCAACCTCTCCTCCCTCAAGGCAGAACACATCTCGGGAGAGGAGAACCAGCAGGTGGACTCTCTAAGCAGGTCAACGGTGGACCACTTCGAGTGGCGCCTGGACCCTTTCCTGTTCAGGGAAATTTCGACCTGTTCGCCTCGCCGCTGAATTCTCAACTTTCAAGATTCTTCTCCCGGTTCCCTTCTTCAGGGGCGGAGAGGGCGGACACACTCCGTAGCCCATGGCCCAGGGAACTGCTATACGCCTTTCTCCCTCTTCCTCTGATCCCGGCAGTCATCCGCAAGGTACTCCAGGAACAGGCAAAGGTTATACTAATTGCTCCACACTGGCCGAGACGACGGTGGTTTGCCGACCTGGCAGACCTCTCCATCTCCTCTCTGTGGAGAATCCCTCCAGACCGCATTGCCCTCAGTCAGGGAGCCCTGCAGCATCCAGAACCCCAATGGCTCCAGTTAACCGCCTGGCACTTGAGCGGCAACTCCTAATACGAGAATCCTATTCAACGAGGGTCATCTCCATGATTCAGGCATCCAGGTGACCCTCTACGAATAGGATCTATGATTCCACGTGGAGAAACTTTAGTCTCTGGTGCGCCAGAAAACAATTAGCTCTTTCGTCAATCACCATCCCCAAAATCTTAGAATATTTGATGGAGGGACTTGACAAGGGCTTATCGCCCAATACCATCCGCAGGCAAGTTGCGGCTCTGTCAACGGTGCTACAATGTGACAATTCAGCCCCTTTGGCTCAGCACCCCATGGTGCGTTCCTTCATCAAAGGAGCGACCAACACCAGACCACCTGCGGTCCATCGATATCCTTCTTGGGACCTGTCACGGGTTTTGCAGGCTCTCACCTCACCTCCGTTCGAGCCCATTAAGACTTGCACACTGTGGCTCTTGTCCATGGTAGCTTCCTGGTAGCTGTCACATCAGCCAGACGCATATAGGAGCTGGCAGCCCTCTCAGTCAGGGAGGACCTATGTGTTTTCCACAGCGACAGAGTGGTCCTTCGATTAAATCCATCCCATTTAACTTCGATTAAATCCATCCCAAGGTTAACTCCTTATTTCACAGGGCCCAGGAGGTGATACTTCCTAACTTTTGCCCTTGTCCGTCTCATGGCATAGAACGACAATGGCACACTCTGGATGTTCGCAGGGCACTACGCCAGTACATCAAACGGACTTCTGCCTTTCGCAAGTCAGGAGCACTTTTCATCTCTTTCCAACCCTCTTCCAAGGGACAGAAGGTTTCGTCATCGACCATAGGCAGATGGATTAGGGCTTGTGAAGGCATACCAAGAACACTCCTTGACCATTCCAAGTCGCATCATCGCTCATTCCACCCGCAGCTCTGCAACATTGGCAGCTTGGGTGACACAGGCATCCCTTGGAGAAATCTGCAGGGCAGCGACTTGGTCCTCACCTTCCCCATTCGTAAGGCACTACAAAATAGATAAGTTTGCCTCCACAGATGCCTCATTTGGTCGGAGGGTGTTACAACAAGTAGTGTCATCAAGTGGCACACAGGCCCTGACCAATTCCCTCCCATAGGGACAGGGCAGCTTTGGTATGTCCCATTTGTAAATTCTCCATCCTCATGCTGGAGAAGGGGCGTTGTCTTACCTGAACTCCTTTTCTCAGCATGATGATGGAGAATCCACACCCACCCCTCTAGTATCCGTCAGGTCCTGTGTTGGGTAGGAGGAGCCAACACATCGGACTTTCGTCGGTAGCTTCGCCTTCGTCAAGACTGGGTTAGGCTCTGACCCAGCAGGAGGCGTGTCAAGTTATCAGACTTAGTCTAATTGGGCAGGAAGATGAAGCAAACCCATTCGTGGATTCTCCATCATCATGCTGAGAAAAGGCGTTCAGGTAAAACAACGCCCCTTTTCAGCCAGTGTATACAGGATTGAACAAAAAGTGGCTCAGAGGTTCTTGGATGAAGTGCATTTTTTAGAGTCCTTTAAGTCAAGGCTCAAGCCTAGTTATAGAATGGAAATGGCTTTGGTCATACTTTAGAATGACTTCTGGCAGGAAAACAATAGAAATTGTGAATCCATCCTTGCTCTTCTTGATGTGTCAGTGGTTTTCAATAGTATCAACTATAGTATCTTTCTGGAATGGCTTTGGGGGTTGGGAGTGAGTAAAACTATATGGTTTTGGTTATTTTCATTTTTCTGAAGTCAGTTCCAGTTGATGTTGATTGGGAGTGAGAAAGATAAATCAGATATGAACCACGACAAGATGACAGCCACGACAGTAAAGCTATTTTAAGATAATCTTGCAAGTCTGAAGGATCTCTATTTCATCCAGGACAGTAAGCCTTTCCTAAGTTTCTTAGGAAACGTTCTAAGTTCCGATCCTTAAGCAATTACAAGTTTCTGCCTCTCTTGTATGATTGTTTCCTAGGCAGTATTTTCCTTTCTCTTTTCTGAAGATGATTCATACATTCTTTTACAGAGAAATCCTTTTCCTAACCTCTACTATGTAGATCAGTGGTGGCGAACCTATGGCACGCGTGCCAGAGGCAGCACTCAGAGCCCTCTCTGTGGGCATGTGCACCATGCCCTGGAGATGGCAACCGTCCCTCTTCAACCAGCCGCCTGCTAACTCGCCGAGGTCCCACGTGGCCAGATGCATCCCAGCATGGCTGGTTTCCCTCCCCCCATCCCATCCCTCCTGGCCTCGTTCTCCTTTTCCTGGGCATGACCCACACATCGCCTCCTTAGCTGTCGGCCTGCCGGCCAGCTCAGAGGTGGCTTCTCTGAACTGGCAGCGGACTGCAGAGCCCCAGAGTGCGCCGGTCGAGGGACGGGCAGGCTGTGGCTGCTGACGGACACCGTCAGCCCCCATGCGCTCGCTGGCCTCTGTGATACTTAGTTGTATTATTATTATTATTATTATTATTATTAATTTAATTTCTATACCGCCCTTCTCCCGCAGGACTCAGGGCGGTGCACAGCATATTAAAACAGATACACATATCAATAAAAATAAAAACCCCTCTAAAACCAAATTAAAACCAAATATTCGAAGCTGTGTTCCAATTAAAATTATACTTAAAATCGTCCCTAAATAAAA
>NW_015386676.1:230029-248633 GCF_001527695.2 Protobothrops mucrosquamatus | reverse complement strand
CCCCCCCCCTCCCACCCACCCTGGATCCCCCTAAAAATTTGTTAAAACACCCCTGTAAAAAAGTTCTCAGATTGGCCAATTTAGCTAATTTTTTGTCTGTAGCTGTATATCTTCACCTCTTGTGAACTACGTGATAGTGTTGATGTTCTCTTTCAGTGCCTGGAGATTATAGGAGCCTTGAAGAATAGCTTCAATTAAACCCTGATAAGACAGAGTGGCTTTGGGTTTGGCGGCCTTTTGTACCTGGAGATTCACCATTTGGTGTTAGAAGTGGTTGCACTTCCTCAAACAGATCCAGGATGTAATCTGAGGTTCTTCTGGACACATGACTTCTGTTCAGGTGACAATTATGGCCAAGGGGCTCTTTCCACAGCTTCATATTATGCCTACTCCTGGATCAGGAAGCTCTACTCTCAAGATATTCATGTCCTAATCACTTCCAGAATGGGACGGCAACAGGAACTACAGGGAAGAGTATCTAGCTCTTCAACAAGTGCAAAATGCAAAAAAAGAAAAACCAAATGTACAGGTATAGTATAGGGGGTACCTTGCTCAATAGTAGTAACTGTGAGAGGTATCTCGGAATCCTAGTGGACAATCACTTAAATATGAGCCAGCAGTGTGCTGCAGCTGCCAAAAAAGCCAACACAGTGCTGGGCTGCATTAACAGAGGGATAGAATCAAGATCACGTGAAGTATTAATACTACTTTACAATGCCTTAGTAAGGCCACACTTGGAATACTGCATCCAGTTTTGGTCACCATGATGTGAAAAAGATGCTGAGACTCTAGAAAGAGTACAGAGAAGAGCAACAAAGATGATTAGGGGACTGGAGGCTAAAACATATAAGGAACGGTTGCTGGAATTGGGTATGTCTAGTTTAACGAAGAGAAGGACGAGGGGGGATATGATAGTAGTGTTCCAATATCTCAGGGGCTGCCACAAAGAAGAGGGAGTCAAGCTATTCTCCAAGGCGCCTGAAGGCAGGATGAGAAGCAATGGGTGGAAACTGATCAAGGAGAGAAGCAACTAGAACTAAGGAGAAACTTCCTGACAGTTAGAACAATTAACCAATGGAACAACCTGCCTCCAGAAGCGGTGAATGCTCCAACACTGGAAGTTTTTAAGAAGAGACTGGACAGCCATTTGTCTGAAATGGTGTAGGGTTCCTGCCTGAGCAGGGGGTTGGACTCGATGACCTCCAAGGTCCCTTCCAACTTTATTATTATTATTATTATTATTATTATTATTATTATTATTATTATTATTATTATTATTATTATTATTATTATTATTATTATTATCTAAGCTCCATGAACTGCATATTTTGCACCTCTGCTTTGTGAGCTGTGTTGGTTGCCAGTTTCTTACAGGATTCATGGACCAGGAGTTTTGAGGGATCACCTCTCCCCAGTTCTATCTACCTGACTTAATAGGTCTGGCAGGAGAGACCTAGTGGAAAGTCTTTTCTGTCATGGAACATGCCCTTTCGAGATAACGCCGGTCCTAACCCTATTGGTTTCTGGGAAGTTTCTTATGGTGTGTTATACAATACACACACACACACACACACATACACACACACACACACAGAGAGAGAGAGAGAGAGAGAGAGAGAGAGAGAGAGACTAATATAAATTTATTGATAACACCCCAGCTTTTTCCTAGCCTCTTGTCCTCATGATACATAGCCATTACAAGTGCAGTAATCTTTAGCCAGCTCAATGCAACATTGTTCTATAAGCAATCCAGAGTCTCTCTGTTGGGAAGATGGGCAGCATATATAATTAATACATTTAAATAAATAGAATAGACATGGCTGAAAAAAAATCTATGTGATCAAAGCAATTGAGAGATGCTCCAAGAGAAAAAACATCACAATCTGTGCATGTGTAAATAAATGTTTATTTGTTAAAATGAGAGTTATAGCAGAAAACTGAGGCGCTAAGCAGAACACAATACATGCCAGAAGGAAAAGTACAAATTTACGTTTAAGTATATGAAGAAACTTCAGATTTAACTACCCTTCTTCTTGCTCTCTTTACTCTTTCTATACACCTCTTAATCAAAGCTCTAAAATTAGAGATCAGCATTAGTATAAATAAAGTGTAGACAGGGCAAAAGAGGGGAGAAAATGTGTTCCTTAAGTAACCAGCACTAAAGTGAAGAAATTCTTAGGTTTATATGCATGCACGTCCTTTACTCTTTTCAGGATGTACTTAAAGTATTGCATATACAGTTGGGGGAGGGGAAGCTATTGCTTTTTTCTTTATGAAATATGTGAGGAAGCTACAAAAACTGGGATAGTCTCCCAGTCTAAAGAGGGAAATGGTATTTTTTCTACTTCATCCTTTTCTACGAATCAAAAATTTTCTGTGTACTATTGTAAAGTCAATGGAAAAAAATTGTTTTTGGGGTAGATGAGATTGTAACAATAAAGTACATACAAGGTTTTAATAGTTTTGGCAGTAAGTGATGATCATTAGTTCTGTGTGACAAGATACAGTACCTTTCTTGTCCACATATAAAAAGCCTCTTTGCCTCAGTAATATGATTGTTCTGTAAAGCGTTCCAGTGCCTATGTTTTAAAATGATTGCATATGATGCATACGTGAATGCACATTTTTCTCTATAGAAGTTATAAGCAGAGTTCATTGCATGAAATTTATGCCTGAACTTTGCCTGTGGGTATTGATATTCATATTATGTTCAGTATAGATAGAAAGAAGCAATGAGAATAATAATTCAGTTATTCTTATAAATACAGTTTTGTTATATCCACATATATAAAAGTTGTGTATCTTATATATCTCTTGTCTCTGTCTTAAAATGTATGTATGTGTCTGTGTGTGATTAGTGTATATTCATTCATAAAGAAAAAAAGCACTATCCTCTTTCTGATTGCATTGTTGTTGTTAGTTGCGAAGTTGTATCCGATCCATCGTGACCCCATGGACAACGTCCCTCCAGGCCTTCCTGTCCTCTACCACAGGGCTTTTTAACCTTTTCACAGATTGTACCACTTTTAGGACATGACAATGTTTGAGTACCACCAGTGCTTAGCAAGATGTCAAAAACTTGATGACTAAAAAAAGGGGGGAGATTTTGGGTTTTACTGATTAGATTCATTTGTTGTTATAGAAATGGCTAGTTTATAATATTATGGAAAAGTAAAAAGTTGAGGTTCAATGTTAATGCTTCCTTCTACTGCAACAGAGGAAGTATGTTCTTTTTCCCTTCTCCCCCTTACTTTCCCCCCCTTTTTTCTCCCCACTGTGTCCTACTATTTGCTTTTGTATTTTTGTATTTTATTCTATAATCTAATAAAATATTACAAACTGTAGAAAAAAAGAAAAAAGTACATGTTTTAATTTCTTTGGTGGCTGTTCCTTTGCTGAATCCCTTTCCCTTTGCATTGACAAATGTATGATGAATTTATCCATGTTTATTAATATGCACCACTACCAGCTAGTTCAAACTTGGCACTTTTAAGACTTGTGGACTTCAACTCACACAATTCTTCAGGTCTTAAAGTTGCTCAGTTTGTAGACTCCTGAGCTAGCTGGTTGGTCCTTCTTTCTCTCTCCCTTCTGAGCTCTTCCACAGTGTAGTAAGAATGCACCCCCCTAATCCCTTCCCTGTACTCTTAAAGACACAGGAATCAAGTGCAAAGCAAGAAAATAAAATAAAGAAACACAAACTCCGTTTTTTTCCTTTTTAAGCTGCCTCAGGCATGTCACGTGGCACAATGTTGCAATCCTAGACTGAAAGTCTCCAGCAATTGTGAAAAGCTTTAGCTTTAAATTAAGCCTGTTTACCTTCAAAGAAAATTTTCTAAAAGTCATAGACAGACTCAATTAAAGGAGGTAAAACTAATTACATTGTTCAAAGGATTAAACCTTTCCTGTTGTCTTTTTCCCTTCCTCCACCCAAACCACGTTCTTTTATAGCCTCTCTCTTTCCCCACCTTTTTCTTCAGTTCACCTCCAGCTCCAAGCTGCTTCTGGAAGCGCCAATCAGCTTGAGCCCTGCCGGATCCTGGGGCTTCTGCCAAGCCCAGACAGTCATGCAGCTGCAGCTGCCTCTCCCTAGGCTTGGGTCGCTTAGGCTCATTCCCTTCCCCTGCTACACTTGGCTAGCAGTCGTGTACCACCTACCACGTGGCAAAGTACCACAAGTGGTATCCATACTACCAGTTGAAAAGCCCTGCTCTACCATCTTCTGGAGTCCATTTAAGCTCACGCCTACTGCTTCAGTGACTCCACCCAGCTACCTCATTCTCTGTCATCCCTTTCTTCTGTTGCCCTCAATCTTTCCCAGCATTAGGCTCTTCTCCAGTGAGTCCTTCCTTCTCATTAGGTGGCTTGAGTTTCAACTTCAAGATCTGGCCTTCTAAAGAGCAGTCAGGGTTGATCTCCTCTAGGACTGACCAGTTTGACCGCCTTGCAGTCCAGGGGATTCGCAGGAGTCTTCTCCAGCACCATAGTTCAAAGGCCTCAATTCTTTGGCACTCAGCCTTTCTTATAGTCCAGCTTTCACAGCTATACATTGCAACTGGGAAAACCATGGCCTTGACTATACGTACTTTTGTTGGCAGGGTGATATCTCTGCTTTTTAGTATGCTGTCTAGATTTGCCATAGCTTTCCTCCCCAGGAGCAAGCGTCTTTTAATTTCTTAGCTGCAGTCCCCATCTGTGGTGATCCTGGAGCCCAGGAAGATAAAATCTATCACTACCTCCATTTCTTCCCCATCTATTTGCCAGGAATTGAGAGGGCCGGATGCCATGATCTGCTACTTGAAAATGGACTAGATCTTGCATGCTCAAAAACCCGGATGGTTTGTTATTTTAGTGCTTATTAATTAAGAAATGTACAGTAAATTTGGTCATGTTTTGCCCTCTGTTCTCCTTAGCATATACTATATTTCTATCTGCATATTTCCATTTCAAAGTTTAGTTATAAGAAAGGGCTTTAAGAAACAGACTGTAGGTATATAAGAAATATACGAAATAGGGAGTCATTCAAAAAACTTCTGACTATAATCTATGGTATCCCATGGTTTACTAAGGACTTCAAGATATGAATTAATCAAATTATCTGGATTCTTTTGACTAGCTTTCACATCAGGGTATGGTCAGTCTTGTGATGATCTCTTGGGAGGTGCAGGAGGAATGTGGCCCTTCAAGTCCGATAAGACCTCACACTGTTGTTCAGAACTATTACATCTTTCTGAACCATCTACAAATATTAAAAATAAATACTTTTTTTGTGCCGTTGAGTCACTGTTGGCAATTGCCTGAAAAACACATGCAATTTTCTTGACAACATTCGCAGAGGTTGCTCGTCATCACCTTATTTCTTAAGCAGAGAATAACTGGCCCAAGGATACCCAGCTGGCGTCATGCCTAAGAAAGGACTAGAACGCTTCTGGTTTCCAACCTGATGCTTTAGCCACTGTACACTATGTACCAACTAACTCTCTTAGCATTTTTTTCTAATAAACATAAGGTTGGATCCAGATTTTCACATATTTAGAGGCTAAGTCCATTGAAATCAATGGGAGATTATTATTATAATATAATATATTCAAGAAACTATTTAAGAAATATAGGTATATGATGAACATTATAATGAGAAAAATAAAAACAACATAGTACATATCTCAATGGTTTATTAATTGACATTTGCAAAGAAAATTATGAATAATGTATTAAATAAAAAGTACAATAAAAATCATTATTAAATATAAATGGCTTTGCTCTTAGAATCGCCATAAGTGATTAAAATGCATGAAGTAATGAAAAGAGGAAATAAAACACTAGGGAAAAGATTTTCAGTAGCAGCTGTCACATCCTGTGTTCTCTCAAGAAAACTATGCTTGTAAAAATTATGCCAACAGGTCATATTCAGTAGGTGTTGATGCAGAGAGGAATGAATTTATGCACATAATACTTTCAGCAGGTTTTTATTTCATTCTTGTGGACGTGCATTTTAGTTATTAGGGAAGACATCGTAAGTAACATAGCTATGCTTAAAATACAGTTAGTGCTGCATACAAAGGAGAAGGTGTCCAGAGAAGGATTGACAGGGTAGGGACTTACTCTGTCATTCTGTCACTGATAAGATGGAAAATATCTATTTCTGGAGTTGAACTTCCTAGTGACCAGCAAAATGCCATTTAAAGTGCAGTGGATAAAGTACAGCAAGATGTATAACAGGAAAGCTTAAAGATGTTCACTTCCCTCAAGTAAAGTAACACTACATTTAACACATTGTGTTGATTTCAATGAAAGCAGAAGTAACAATATTTAAATAAATACCAAACCAAACTGAACATTTTTTCATCTATTGAAAAAAGCAAAAGATAAATACTTGCATAACATCTCAGTGCTATCCATCACTTTTTCTGAAATAGATGTGGGATTTTAATTACTGCATGCAGTGCAATAGTAAATAAAGTAAAACCAAATGATTACCATTCAGTATTTAGGTTACTGATTCTTAAGGACACATTTTTAAATCCTTCCTAGGAAGGTGAGGAATTGGCTATAATAATTTCAAGCAGTGGATATGACATGCTACTTTACTATAGCCTATTTTTTATGAAAAGGAAAGAACAGTCCTCCATGAGTTGTAAAGTTCAAATTAGGAAAAGGATTCCAATTTATCCAGTTGAGTTTTAGCAACATGCAAAGCATTCATAGCTCATTTATTTGAATCAAAAAGGAAATTATTGAGGATCTTCTTGTGACATTTTTAATTTTGATGTTTTACTTTTTATTGTTTTGTGGGTTTTCAAATGAATTTTAAAAGAATTTATTTTTTAAATAGTGACTCTACAACAAAACTTGCTTATTGTAGAAATAAATGGGAGGGAGAAATTGGAATTTATAGCCTGCCCCAGTCTGTCCCAATTCTGTGTGGCTTACAAAATAAAACAAGTAAATATGTATAACCCAAAAATAAAAATCTGGAAAAACAAACACAATCTAATAGACAAAAGATTGCAAGAGATCCATCATCTACTCTAGTTCAAGGCATTGGGGAAGGTTGTTTTTTTTTTGTTAAAATTTGATCATGGTAGAGGCTGAGGTAAATTTCAGGTGGAATGTGATTCCCACATGTGCATATCATGAGTGTTGTTCTTTCCTACCATATTTTGTATGACAATTTGGGAAGTTCTGTAAGAACATAAAGATAAAGGTTTATGAGTTTGCTTGGTTTTTTGCAGATGTTTCATTACCCAAACTAGGTAACAGCATCAGCGCTAATCCTTTTTGTAGGATCCTGTGTTTTGCAATGGATAGTTGGTGGTTGGACATATTGACCAGCCATTCTGGCTCTTGTGTTCTTTGGTTCTGGAATTGAGTTTGAGGAGTTTGTTTTGCAATTTGGTTTTTCTTTTTCCAGCATGTCTGTGGTATTCATGATGGTAATGGCCAGTCTCTTCTTGTGCTCTGGTGTGATGGTCTGTCCAACTGTTCTTTGAAATTTGCTATGGTGTGCAGATATTTGTTTAATCTGAGGTGTGTATCTGATCATGAGCTGTATCATTTTTCATCCACTTTCTTGGGCTATTTTCCATCCAGCTGTGTAGTTGATTGGAGGGTTGTACTTGAAACTGGTAGGGAGGGCATGCTATTGTAGGCATTCATGCAGGAAGAAAAGTTGTTCTTTGGTAGAAACTTTTTCCCATTTGCATGCTGTCTGAAATGTTTGATGCCCATATGTGGTACTAATAAAGGGGAATATTGTAGCTCAGGGTTGATATGAGGGCTCTTTGGTGTTCTCTAAGCTTGCTTGTTTTCTTGCAGACATTTCATTACCCAAACTAGGTAATATCACTGTTACCTAGTTTGGGTAATGGAACATCTGCAAGTAAACAAGTAAGCTCAGAAAACACCAAGGACCTCTGATGTCATTCCTGAACTACAAATATTCTCCTTTATTGGTAAAGGTTTCCCCTGTCTAGTCATGTTTGATTCTAGGGGACAGTGCTCATCTCCATTTCTTAGCCAAGGGAGCCAGAGTTGTATGAAAATACTTCCGTAGTCATGTGGTCAGCATGGCTACACATGAAGTGCATAGAATGCTGTTACTTTCACACCAAAGTGGTTCCTATTTATCTACTCAAATTTGCATACTTTTGAACTACTAGGTGAGCAGGAGGTGAGGCAAGTAACGGGAGCTCACCCATCACTTGGGTCTCAAACCTGGACTGTGAGCTTTCTAGCTGACAAGCTCAGCGTCTTTACCTGCACTGGATGAAATGTTGGGAGTTCTTGAAGGGTAATCCCATGTCGACTATATTACCATAGGTCATGTTGATAGCTGATGAGAGTGTGAATGATTGTTGCCAGTTAACTACATTTTACAGAATGTTCATAAATAAAACTCTGCATAACTAGTTCAAGGAGTTCCTATATTATACACCCTTCCAAGGGAGTATCATCCCATTTGATGTAATAGCACCCCATTTGAACCTAAATTTGAAATTATCTGAAAATTGATTAGCTTCTAAATTAACAGCCACTTGTCTTGTTTGGTTAAATATCAGACACTATTCCAGATATAGGTCAAGATTTCTATATTTCTGTTCAGCATTATCTATAAAATGTTCAGATTTCATTCAACCCTCCCTCCTATTGGTGCAGCTATTTGATTATCCTTAGTGATCAGTAGAGTCATTCCTTCAACTTTGACATATTAAAAGTAATTCTGGTATAACTTTTAAAATATACATGTAGTGTATGTATAGTAATGTTCTGTTATAAATAAGAATGCTCCAAATCTCTGATACCTTTTTTCTGGGATAAAATATAATGGGCAGTCAGTCAGCTTTGAAGCATTTAAAGTTTGTGGGGATTGCTTTTGACCCTTGCTCCAAATGCTATAACCTTCTGTTTGTTCATATGGGTGTTTGTTTATTTATGTATGTATAGTCTCAGTATGGAAAGAAAAGTTCTATTGCCACAGTGGTGTGAAATAATGTTTTGTTGAAAGACTAGCATGCATGCTCTTTTATATCTATATCCGTCCATTCTGCCAGCCAATCAGCAAAGAAGCATTAAATTAACAAGAGACTTGAATATCCTATCTGTGTGCTTAAACTGTAGGGTTCTACTTATAGTACTAGATTAAGATAACATATCTGTGTGGCTGCTTTTCTTTATGGTTTTTACTGGTGCAGCTTGCCAAATCCGCAGTCCCTTAGCTGCTTTACAGCAAGACCTTTTGTTTTTATAGAGTGGAATAATATTTTAAAAAACTTTTTGAGTGTGGGAAGAGTTGGAGTTGCTTTATCCCAGTTTTTGAAAATTATATGGTAAATCACTAAGAGAAGAGTAAAGAAATGCAACAGAAAGCAATCCATTAAGTGATGTGAAACTGTATAAGGCAAAAATAATGTACCTTTATGACGAAGATTATGAAAGGGTAAGCTGTGAATGTATGTGCAAAGATGGCATTGATAAATTGTAAAATTTGGGGAAATGTTTGAGTTGTAGGAGCAATTTTACATTTTTAAGAGGAAAAGAAACAATTTAAAAATATTTCTTGAAAATGTGTAATATTAAATCTTGAAGTATAAATGATATTTGGTCTTAATAATAATTATTTCTATTATATATAAAAATATGTTTAGAGTTTTGGCAGCTGGAGAAATGGGAGGGAATAAACTACAAAATGTTATAACTATTTTCTTATGTATATTTAAAAAGAGAATGTAGGTCAGCATTTTAATACAGTACCAGAACTCATGTTTATAGAGCTATTTTTTTAAGTTTTCATATACGGTATTCTGCAAGATTCTGTCTTTGCTTCTATATTAAAGAAGCTGATCTGAAGATTTGGACTTCCATAATATCCCAGATCATTATGCTGAATTTCAAGCTGGTGCTTGAAATCTTAAAGATAGCCTAAAATCTAGATTGTGGAAAAATTAAACAATTGGTGTCTTCAATTTGGTTACCACTCAGAACATTGTTACATGCATAAATTGCTTCTAGATTTTTTCTAAGCCTAAATATGATAGATATGAAGAGGATCTTATATCAATGATATATTCTGAATTCCTCCATATTTTCTACTCACTAGGAAATTGTTGTCTTTGCACAATTTGTGGTAGACTAACAGAATTCTCTGTAATAATAGTTTGTTTTTCTTGTAACTTTTCTCCCAGGCATTTTTTTCTCTAAGCTTGTAAGTTTTTTTGACTGGGGTTGAGTTAATGGTGATGAGTGTCTTTTGAAATGTGTCTCCACTGAGAAAGAAATATTTTCATAGAGTTATCCCACACAAGCAATTATTTGAATCACTATATGTCAAAGTACAGCTGGAAATGTGACAAAAAAATTAGGAGGTTTCTTTAAGTTTAAATGTTAATTACAACTACAGTAAAACATTAATTCTAAATTTCAGTAATGTAATTTAGAAACACAATGGTAGAAATTTAAATTATAGTATTCATCAAACTAAATAGCAACTTCTCTTTTTGCCATACAAACCTAGTATTTGCAAAACAATGAAACAATAACAAACAGTAATTTTATCATTACATGTAGAGAGGAAGTCACCTTCTCATTGTGTTTCTTTTGGTATAATTTTAGCTCTTTTTGGCTTGTGGGAAATACCCATAAAATATTCAAGTTATTTATAATACATATCCATCCTTATATATTTTATGTTTAGAAGATTATCTTAGAATACATCATTTCTATAACTTTGGTAACTATGACTTTGAAAGATATTTCAAATTTATATGATTAATAAAATTATTTGAAGATCAATGACCTGTAGAAAAGTTTTTTTAAAAAAAATATTTTTATTTTATTGAATGTAGAGAAATCTCACCATTCCAGAATTTTAGTTTTAAGCATAATCTTTCTCCTTATGACATTGCATGAATTAAATGAGGGTCTGGGAAATAGTGCAACTGTATACACTTTCCAATAAACCTCCATATCATGGTTTTATCCTGGAGACAGAGTTGAATCAATTCCTCTGCCCTGTCCCTTATTAAGAATCATAATTTTCATTAGACTACCCATAATTTTCATTAGACTACCCATGTCCTGTATTGTTGTATTCCTAATTCCAAGCAAAAACATAACAAGAGATTATAAAAAATATTTTATATATTTTTATCTTCCTTTCAACTGTGTGTTGGCAATTGTCCCAGGTTTTGAGAATAATTTAATTTAAATTTATAAAGCTGTCTAAATCTATAGCGACTCTCAGCAGTATACTATATTAAGAATATTCGGTACAAAATTAACAGCAGTATTAAAACAAAATTAACATAATGAATCATTCTTAAAAAGGAAAAACCAGCACCCTCTTAGTATGCTGCATTTTTATATAAGACCCACCACTGACATGATCCAACCTGAGGAACACCCAGGTTTTAAGACCTTGTTTACATGACAGCAGAATAGATACCCCCAGAGATATAATGATAGAGCAAGCTTTTGTTAAGTGATAATATTTTTTCAGTGGAACCTAAAACTGTCAAAAAGGATGAACAATCATAATATGTCCAGTGATCTCTTGAAAAGCCAGGAGATATCTCATAAAGCTTCATAGATGATAATGAGCTTCTTAAATTCTGAATGAAAGCAAATATACATGTCCCCAGATAATGTTGCAGGATCCAGTCTGGATCAGTCACTGGGACTAGAGGTTACCACACATAGAACAGCCCAAAGCACACACACTGCTATAAACAAGTTCCAATATGAGCCTGAAAGTTCGGAAGACAAAATCTCTGGTCCTATTGATCAACCCAGATTGGATCCTGCAACCCTAAATTCCATTTGCTGCTAACCAGTGCAGTTCACAGAGCAGAATATAACATACCATACATGCCCAAAACAGCCCATCCTGAAGACCAGCCTTCAAGGCACCTCTATGTAGAAAGTGTTGCAGTAGACTACACCTGAGATGATTAAAACAGACAATTGTC
Organism: Protobothrops mucrosquamatus; assembly: GCF_001527695.2. Classification (NCBI taxonomy): domain Eukaryota; kingdom Metazoa; phylum Chordata; class Lepidosauria; order Squamata; family Viperidae; genus Protobothrops; species Protobothrops mucrosquamatus. The sequence goes on along the minus strand of NW_015386676.1, from coordinate 236,670 downwards.
CAGACGGCCTCACTATCTTGAAAGACAAATTGATTTACTTGCAGAATGCTTCTGTGAATTGTTCAACTTTTCATTGCAATACTAACCTTTCAAATGTTGAATGGATTGGATGTAGATGATTTCTTTCAGGGTCCTTAAGCCTTTGAAACTATTTGTATTTGTAATATGTAAGTTATTGCAGCATATGCATTAAAATGTGAAAACATGCATCTTTATCTTTTCTATATTGATTAGTTTATTCTTTTTTTCTAATTTGGCTAAATTAATGTAAATCATCTTGGTTATGAATATAAATATAAAATACTATTCAGCAGGTATAAAAACAGTTTGCACTGGAACATGAATATGGCTTAATGGATGCTACTTAATTGCTGGCAATTTATGGAATGCTTCATATTAATTTCTTGCTATTCAGTATAACTAAATGTAGGATTGGATGTACATTTGTACATATTACCATTGGAGCATAGATGATTTTCTGCAAGAGTTCCAAATTTTTGTTCAAAAACGAGTAGTGTTTGCATGGAAACTGTTATTAGAAATTATGACAAATTAGACTCATTTAAAGCAGTCTTCAACAGAAGAAGTGTTTTAATCAACTGTTCCAAGGAAAAAAAAATCTGAGGTAGCCAAGATAATGACATATTAGTCATTATCAATTATTGGGATATATTGAAACCTGCAATTATAGAGTCTTCTATTGAGACATGGATAAAAGCTTGAGAGATTTCACTTGCCATAGTGAATTGTTTGTATTCTTTACTTATAATTTACTTTTTAATTGGTATTGTGTTATTTCTTAATTCCAGGGTTTAAAGAATAATGATAAATTTTATTTTAAACAATTAGTTTACATGTTTTTATTGTAAGCCTTCATTCTAGAGTCAGTTTGGTTTATGATTTAAAGGAGGAAAATGTTTTAATTGTAATGTGCAGTCACAGGCAAGTTAATAATATTCTAAAGATAGGCAAGTTATATCAAACAGTTAAAATTTAATAATTATTTGTATTGCTCAGGAATAAAAGGGATTTGTTAAAGAAATTAACCGCAATTTGTAAACTGTTTTTAATTATATAACCACCATAGTAATGTTCTTTTGTATTCTTTCCTGATGACATGGCAAAGTAAATTGTTGTATTATCTTAAGATAGCAAACATTTCTAGATACTCTTTTTGACCACTACAAGCATTAATTTTAAAACTAACAGTTCACAAAACAATTTAATTTCCACTACAGGAAAAAGCTTGTAAAGGATTAGGAATAAAATCAAAATTGTATGTGGAACTAGTTCTTAGATACAGTGGGTAAATTTATCATGGGATAGAATTTCTGGGTATGTGAAACAAAGGACTCAAGCTAAGTAGATAAAAAATGTGAGTTAAAAAACAGATAGAGGACGGGGTATAATCAGCTAAGATTATGAGGAATTGTCTTGAAGATCAAACAGATTCCTTGTCACTTAAAGTAGAACAAAACTCTACAGATATGCAGTGTGCCCTGACATAAAAATAACCGGATGTAAGATTGATAATTAGAACTCCAGGTCAAAGATCTTATAAGAACAAATATAAACCTGCTCCACCAAAACATGTTACTTCAGCCCAAATTAATTCTTGCAGGAGGTGAGGATGTGTTTATCAGAATGTCTTCACGCTAAGATGGAGGCTATGGTACATTATTAAATATCAAGAGAGCATCATGTCAGGCACATAAAAACAACATCTAACACATTAAAAGAGAAATGAAAAATGATATAAAGAGATAATGTAGCCAGATGTAGTAAGTACAGCCAAGATAAAATGTACACTATGCTGACAATTTAAGCTTGTACTCCCTACTGTAGTGAAGCAAAATTAATGTACATATCTCAGGGTAGCCATTTTAGAACAGGTGTATTTTATGTATTATCAAATAAAAATTAATAAATATTGGCTTGAGTCCTCTCAAATTCCATGTAGATAACATGATCAGGAAAGAACAACACAGATTTATATAAGTATATTTAATACTTGTCTAGGGTAAGTACTGGAAACAGTAATAGGAATTTCCCAGCCTTCTTTATAATGTGTTAATCAAGAAGATGGGTTGAATTGCTATTTATGAAATAAGTCCTTGTTTGCCAGACTTCCCACAATTTTCACAAATTGAATTACAATAAAGCCTTCATGTAGTAAATTGGTGGTATATTTATTAAATCTAAATTTACACAATTTGCAACAGTTTACATCATTTGTGTAATTATGTTATTGATATGGTATAAATTGTGACAGTTACTGTAAATATTTGATTTAACAGGATCTGAAGACCACTAGAATTAATTAATTAATTAATTAATTCTCTCTCTCTCTCTCCCCCCCCCCCACACACACACACACACATGTCTGTTTTAGTATATATTAAAATTCTAAAGTCTAAAACACTAAAGCCTGCTAAGACTCTTTATGAAACTCTGTGTAGGTACTTCTTAGGTTACAATAGGGACCAGAACTGTTGTTACAATTATTATAAAGTGCTGCATCAGGTGACTGCATGCCTTAGAGATGGCAATCACCATTGTGGTTGTAACCTGAAGACACATAGGTTTTTAATCTAAACTAGTATTATTCAAGGCACAGAGATAACTGGAATGGAATACAAATTACTATTATGAATCTATGAAATGAGACAGGCATTGTCTTAGATTTCTAAATACACAACTGGTGTAGAAAGCATTCTTTAATCTCTTTATCAACTCTAAAATCTATGACTTTCAGAATAGTAGACTCCTTGCTCTGAGATATACTAATGTTACTACTAATAGTAGTAGTAATGGATGATAGGTATGAAAGCGGTAATAGGAGACTTACCATGTCATTCATATTCAGCATTGTAGTGTCCAATATACCTGTGAAACCAGTTATTATCCTTCAGTATATATTCCTTAATATATTGTGGTGAGGCATGTGCTGTCCTTTTTTTAGATAAAAATAAAATATTGATAACATATATAGTGTTACTAATATTTGTATCAGATGTTAATCAAATGAAAACAGTGAGAGTAATTTGAGATGGTCTTTACAATATGATTCTGTTTTTGAAATTGAATAGAGAACTGTGTAACACAAACAAAATTCTCAAATATATAGCAAAGAATAACATACTGTATTAGGTAATACTGTTTTCTAAAAACAGTATTGCTTTTCAGCAGTTTACTCTTGGGATGTAAAATGGTAATCTGACATAGACTGGCAACACAGTGTGATGTGAGCATCTACGTAAATGGCTGTATGTATGGAGCATGCCCAGTTCTGTAAAAAGCTTCTAAACACTGCCCCCCCCCCCCAAATACACTCAAGCTCTGAAGAGACGAAATGAAGTTTGCACTTTTAAATGTTACATTTTGCATGGGGTTTGTAAAGATTCTTTTGTAAACATTGCATTTACACAGTAAAGGAGGTGAGGGGGGAAGAACAATGAAGTAAATTCAGAAATGCATGCACCAAAGGACAAAGCATTTTTTAAAATCAGTCTGTTTATGTATGCTGATTATATCAGTGTGATACTATATCTCTTAGTATATACTTGGTTTTGATTTTTCTCCCAAATTAATAAAACATCTTGTGTATTTTGGTGGCATGACAAATTAAGAATTTACTTACATTAGAATAGAGACATAGAGAGGTTGTTAAGCTGAAAAGAAAGGTCTTGCAGCGGAGAATGGATGTGCAAAGAACTGTGATTCTGCGGTGTTCAGTATTCACATGTATGAGAAACAGTGCTGGGTTCTGCAGCTGCAGACGATAACTAAGCTGGTTGGCTAATGAAGGCCACTTGGATCAGGCTTCTGAAAAGAGCCAAAGGCGGACGGCTGAAGAATTCAGATATCTGTGTAAGCTATACATTTCAATTTGCTGGCATATTTTGCATTGCAGCTGGGCTGGGGGAAGCACTGCTTGCATCTTCTATTCTGTTTGAATTAGCAGGTTTTAATTCCTCTGACTGTAGCAGGAAGAGATGGGGATAGAATCAAAGATATATGTTGTTTATGTAGATATTTGGCATCGTCACCTGTGGTTGGTTATTACCTTGACTGCAGACATATTCTCAGCCACAATTTGATTTGAAATCCTTTCTGTTTTTGCTGAATGGTTGAGACAGATTTGAGACGTTATTTCCTAAAGGAAAAGGGATATCATTTGAAGAGCTATTTTTTAGTTAAGATATTATCAGTAGCTCATAGCTGAAGTTACAATCCTTTTCAAGGATCAGAGTCAAATTGCCTTGCTTCTACTTTGCTGATATAAACCTATTCTTGAAACAGCTGGACATCCTTTAGCCTGCAGTGCACCATTGATACTATTCCACAGAACCTATCTTTGCAGAGCAAAAATCATTTGCTGAGTAAAAGGAAGGACAAAAGAGTAAGCATAATTCTGGACAATGAACACTGGTTTTCAGAATGGCTTCAGAATTAAAACTGTTCCTATGCATTAATTTCTTATGGAGGCTAACTGCAGTTACTGCAGTTAAAAAAAACAAAAGAGCAGGATTTTCTGCTGGTTATGAAAAAGAAGCCCCTAAAAACATTTTTTAAACAAAATAATAATTGTATTTTTAAATCTCTCTTTTGCTCAGGGTTCAGCGGACTCCTACACCAGCCGTCCGTCTGATTCAGATGTGTCTCTTGAGGAGGACAGAGAGGCGGTGCGGAGAGAGGCTGAACGACAGGCCCAGACACAGCTGGAAAAAGCAAAAGTAAGAGATGGGGTGGGGGTGATTCAGGGGAATGATTGTTCTAATAAGATAATTACCTGATTAATTTTTGATGGCATCTTTCTTATCTGTATAAAAAGGTAAATCACAAAGGTTACCATCACATACAAATTGCACAGTAGTTGTGAATGAATTGTTCTCTCTGTTACATCACAATATATATTTGAGAGAAGAGGGTTGATTACTGCTTCTCACATGATGCAAATTACTGTCTCAAAGAGAACTATTCTCTGTTTTATTTCCTATGGAGAAATAACAAAATAAGTAGTTTGCAAAATGTAACCAAAATTCTCTTACAATACTTTGCAAAGTATTTAAACATTGCATGTTAGAAAAAAAAACTATTAAAAAGTTATTCATTATAGCAACATATTCTAGACATAGGCAGATATGAATGGTTCAGTACAACAGGGCTAATGAAATTCCGATTCCTACAGTTAAACAATGTCATTGGGACTCAGAAGGTGCCTTTGCTGTTGTGGCACCTGTCCTCTAGAATGAGATTCCCCTGATGGCATGTGGCTCCTGCCTGATGATGTTCTGGAAAGTCTTAAAAATCTGGCTATTCTCTTGGGATAAGAGGGTTTGGTCCCTGCTTGAATGTGTATGGATTGATCTGCACTTGTTCTTCTTTTTTATTTCTTTTATTTAATTATTGCATTATATTTTTATTCTGTTTAATTGTACACCACCCAGAGTCAATTCAAAGTTGGACAGCGCCCAAATATAATGAATTAATATTTATAATATTTGGGAATTTTGGATTGTACAGGACTACCATGTGCATGCTTTTTTTTTTTTTTAGCAAAAAGAGAAATTAATACATCATTTATTCTGTTATTATTACCTAATTTCCTATCTCTATGTTTCCTTCCTTTTACTTCCCATCTACATTACTAATCTCATTCTTACTATTTCTGAAAAATGGCTATACTTTTCTGAATATTCCTTGAATTTTTCCTTATTCCTGTTTATCTTCAAAAGCAACTAAGTTTTTGTTTTAAAACTGATTTCCCTAATCAGATAGACTTATAATTGAGACTTATAAAATGAAATGCAAACAAACTATATCACTAATACTAGAGTGATATAAGGTCCTGGATGAAATGGATTATTTGGACCTCTTTCAGTCGCGTTTCAGGCTGAATTATAGGATAGAAACTGCATTGGTCATGCTTGTGGATAGTCTCTTTCAAGAGTAGGATGAGGGTACTGCATTCATCCTGGCTGTCCTTGACCTTCAGTAGCTTTTGATACATCGATCATAGTATCCTTTTGGGGTGGCTATGGGTGACGGTGCTGAGCAGCACAATAGAGAGCTGGTTCAGCTCCTTTCTTTAAAACAGGTCCCAATCAAGAGGCTGGATCTCATCCTTTGTAGGATGTCACAGGGCTCAGACTTTCACCACTTCTTTTTAACATCTACATCAGTGGTTCTCAACCTTCCTAATGCTGCGATCCTTTAATATAGTTCCTCATGTTGTGGTGACCCCCAACCATAAAATTATTTTCGTTGCTACTTCATAACTGTAATTTTGCTACTGTTATGAAGTAATGTAAATATCTGATATGCGGGGTGTATTTTCATTGTTACGAATTGAACATAATTAAAGCATAGTGATTAATCACAAAAACAATATAGCAATGCTCTCTGGAGAAGCTTACTCTTCCTTGCTCAAAAATGTTGGGAGAGAGAGAAGGAAGGAAGATTGAAGGGGAAAGGAAGGAGATGGAGAAGGAAGGAGATTGAAGGGAAAAGGAAGGAAAGAAGGAGAAAGAGATTGAAGTGGAAGGGATGGAGATGGAGATGGAAGGAAGAAAGGAAGATTGAAGGGGAAAGGAAGGAGATGGAGAAGGAAGGAGATTGAAGGGGGGAGGAAGGAAGGA
>NW_015386676.1:210668-229417 GCF_001527695.2 Protobothrops mucrosquamatus | reverse complement strand
CCAGGCTTTTTTTTTTTTTACCTTGGCCCTGCGCTTCTCCCAGACGGAAGCCAGGCAAGAGGACCTAAAAGATGCCGAGCAGGAGGTTCATAGACGTGGCAGTAGCTGCTCTGCGATGGGTAGCGCAGCCCCGCCATGCTGCTGAGGCGGCTGCTTTCCTGTCTGCCCGAGCTGGCTGGCGGAGCTAGCCTTGAGCAGAAATTCTCACTAGTGTCTCGGTTCCTAAGACCATCGAAAATATGTGTTTTCCGATGGTCTTAGGTGACCCCTGTGAAAGCGTCGTTCGACCCCCAAAAGGGTCGCGACCCACAGGTTGAGAACCACTGATCTACATGAATTCACTGAGTGAGATCATCTGAAACCATGAGATGAGATATCAGTATGCCAATGATACACAGTTCAATATCTCCATCCCTGGTGATCCAACCGGTGCTGTGACTTCCCTTTCTCAGTGCCTGAGGGCTGTAATGGTCAGAATGGTCAACAGGCATCAGCTGAACGCAAGCAAAACTGTGGAATGAAGGGATCTCTGAATCCAGTGATTTATGAACATTAAGTCTGCATGGGGTTGCCTTAGTGCAGACAGATCCATTGTGCAACTTGGAGGTCCTCTTGAACCCATGACTTCTACTCAAAGAGTAGGTTGTAGTTGTGGCTAGGAGAGCCATTGTGCAATTTTGCATTGTATACCAGTTGCCCCCTATCTGGATCCTGAGGCTCTGTGCATGATCACTTATGCTCTAGTCATCTCTTGACTGGATTACTGCAATGCTTTCTACATGGGGCCACCTTTGAAGAGTATTTGGAAGCTGCATCTGGTGCAAAATGCAGCAGCTTACAGTCTTCGAAGCTCCCAGGACTACACATGTAACACCGTTATATATGAACTGCATTGGTTGCCATTTGCTGTTGGTCGATACTTTTAAAACCCTACATAGCATGGGTCCAGAGTATCTGAGGAACCATCTGTCCCTGAGGGGACAAGCCTGCCCAACGTGTTCCAGAGGAATAGGCCTGCTATGGATTCCAACTGTTAAGCTATTGAAGCAGGCCTAATCAAGGAGAAGTGCCTTTTTTGCTGTGGTCCCATTTTTTCATTAGATATGAGAACTTTCCCCTTCTCCAGCATAGGAGATGGAGAATCCACGAATGGGTTTACTCTGTCTTCCTGCCCAATTAGACTAAGTCAGTCAAATTTACCATGCCCCTCCTGGACCAGGCCACTCCCAGTCTCAACTTAGTCTGCAACCCAGACGGACGTGACAAATTTGGCTCCCAGCTTATTAGCAGCAGGTTGTATTGAGTTTTGTTCCCATTCGTGGATTTTCAATCTCGCCTGCCATCTCAGCAGTGCTGGGATCAGGCTTGGGACTTCCCCAAGGCCTTTCGTTCGTTGCAGAGGCCTCCGCTGCTCAATTTAGCACAGCCGATCGTCGCAGCCACCATTTTGGATGTCGCGTGGCGAGCTGAGTTCTCTCACCATTCGTAGATTTTTCTTGGCTGCCACCTCGACAGCGCTGGGATCAGTGCTGTACCGGCTTATATTGCTGGAGGCTTGGGATTCCTTAGGTTCTCTTGTTTTCTTGCGGAAGCTTAATTTGGCCCAGCTGATCGTCGCAGCCGCCATTTTGGATGCTGTGTGGTGAGATGCTTTGCCGCCACCGCCGAATGTTTTTTTCAAGTGTTTGCTCCCCCTGCATCAGCTGGCAATCGGCGGACGGCCCTTTTTTTGCTATAACGGGTCGATCCGTCCAGCTTTCGCTGGCACTCAGCCTCGCAGAGGCAGCAGCAACCATTTTGAACGGTCTCAAAGGTTACAGGCCGATCCCTCCAGACGGAGAGAGGATGGGGAGATAACACCAGCGGCCGGATAGTCGAATCTGGCCTAACTTAGGACAGTCTCAGGCAGACGCGAAGCTTCCCAAGAGGTCAGCCATCTATAAACCAGAAAAAGCCTCAGCCCTGGTACCTCATTTATGGGCTATACCACAAGGTGTGCTGGCCGTGCCATATCTGTTCCTGCCTCCATATGCTAATTAGCGTGCTGGCATACCACTTGCTGGTCTGCCGCTGCCAAGTAAACTACGCGTGTACTGACTGTCATCACTGCCGTGATTTTGCCACCCCCATAGGTTTCACCTATCACGCTAGTGTGCTGGCTGTCGCCATTCTTTGGCTTTGTCGCCACTAAGCGTTCTATGCGTGAGCTGGCTGTTATCACCCCGGTGTTCGTGCCACCGCCATAGACCCAACCGTGCATAACCGTACACCTATTGGTTTGGTAGCGATCGGGAGTGCTGTAGATGGCCAGAGTCCATTAAGTTGGTCCTGCAGCCACCATTACCATTTAGCTCGTGGCACACAGCTACTACCAGTGCTCAGCTCCCTGTTGATTGGAATCCCTCTCAGCAAAACACTGATATATCTCACCTTATGATGGCAGACAACACGGTGCCCCAATCTTCACAAGGCACCACCTTTGCATTTACTGGCCAAAAGAAGCATAAGTCCTCCAAGCAGGAGGCGGCAGGCAAGATCAAGGCCAAGGCAAAAACCATCTCGGGAAGGAAACCTTCCAAAATGGTGGAGAAACAGGCCAGTAGAAGGCACCAGGCTCTTGAAAAAGAATTCTCCAAAGCACAAAGACAGGTCATGAGGGAAATGGAGCACGCAGAGGCCTCAGTCTTTGACCTCCCACTTGGGCCCCCCGCATCTACCCAGGGGATTTGGTCCCAGGAGGTGTTCTCCAGCCACCTCCTTCCTCCCATGGCCACCCAGGAACAAATATTTCTTCTCAGCAAGGAAACAAACGTCCAACAGGCAACCCCGGCACCTAGGGCTCTCCAGTCCGGCCCAGAGGCTACCTTCATGCCCACAGCAGCCGGGCTCAGGGAGGCAGAGCCTCAAGCAGCGTTTTCCCAAGCGCAGCTTCAGGCACTGATTGCTCAGGTGGTCAACCAGGCATTAGCATCCAGGTCTTACCACAGATCCAGACCTGGATCGGTTGCCTCCACGGCTCCATCATATATTTCCCAATTGAGAGCACCCGATTACCAGGGTTCTGTCTCACCATCCTGGTCCTCTCACAGCGGAGCATCATTCCCTGCAGAGTATGACCCAATGGACATACCATTGTCGGAGAAGGGGGAGCCCTCACCAGACCCTCCGCCATTTGGGGGCCTTTTCAACCTGACCCTTTTCTTACTGCTGCGCCAAGCCAGCATCACTGCCAGCATAAGTCCTGACCAAATTCCTCAACCCAGTCCTTCAACTGGCTTGGATTCAAATCCGGTATTTTCTGAGCCGGTGCTGACTCAGTACCATGTTCCCTGCCCCTCTTTATTCTTAAACACCATTCGGAGGCAATGGGCTACACCTGGCATCTTTCCCTCCCTGGGAGGAACGGACAGAAAGCTTTTTAGCGCGGCTCCAGCCTTGGCTGACGCTCTTGAGGTACCAGTGGTAGATGAACCCTTGACCCCTCTGTTTTCTTCATCCACGATGTCGGGAGACATGGCCGAAACTTTGAAGGCTGAGGACAGGAGGTCGGAATTGACGTTTCGCAGGACACACCAAGCGGCAGCATGGGCAATAAGAGCAACTACTTGCACATCCTTCTTCGCCAGGACCTCTCTCCTATGGCTCCGCCAGCTCCAAGCCAGAGTTCCTTTGGAGGAGGCACACATGCACCAAGACCTGAGTAAGTTGGTTGCAGCTTCGGATTATATGACGGATGCATCATTACATGCTGCAAAATTTTCTTCTAGAGCCATAGCCTCCAACGTCACCGCACAACGGCTATTGTGGCTCAAAAATTGGCAAGCTAATGCCAAATCTAAGTGGCGTTTGGCGGCGGTCCCGTATCAAGGTGGTCAGATGTTTGGGGAAGCCCTGGCTCCTTATTTGGTTGAGAATAAGGACAAGAGAAAGGTGATGGCTCACCTCAGCAGACAGGAGGACAGACGTCCCACCGTATGCCCGCCGGCAGTCTTTTCGGTCAGGGGCGGGCTCAGGCCCTGCACAGCCCTCCTGTTCTTTCCCTGCCAGGCAGGACCGACCATCTGAGAGATCAGGCACCAGGGAAAGACCCAGGCAATAGTACCAAGGCAAGCGGCCCTTTTGGGGCACAGAAGGTCACCCCTTCAGGCGGTCCAAGTGACTCCTGGGAGACTCCTCCCATAGGTGGCAGACTGGCGCTTTTCGCCCATCAATGGGAAGCCACCACCACAGATTCTTGGGTCCTTAACACCATCCGGTACGGACTGTCCCTGGAATTTGTGTCCAACCCGCCAGGACGTTTCATCTCTTGTCCGCCGTTGAAGAATCCAATCAAAAAGGACCTCATGCACGAGGCCATTTGATAAGAGCCATAGAACCAGTTCCAGCTGGTCAACTGGGAAGAGGATTCTATTCCATCCTCTTTGTGGTTCCCAAGGCCTTGGGAGGATGGAAGGAGATACTCGACCTAAAGGGTCTGAACTCCCATATTCAAGATGCAAACCCTCCAGTCCATCCTGGCCAGTGTGAGAAAGGGAGACTTCCTGACATCCATAGTCCTCACAGAAGCGTACCTCCGCATCCCCATCCTCCCCGACCATCGGCAGTTCCTCAGGTTCTGTTACATGAACCACCATTACCAATACAGAGCCCTGCCGTTCGGCCTTTCCTCAGCTCCAAGAGTGTTTACCAAGATCCTGGCGGTGCTCGCCGCACACTTCAGGCTGGTACCGGTACGCATTCAGTGCTATCTGGACGACATTCTCATCCAGTTGCCCTCAGTCCTGGCCGCTCAGTTGGACCTAGCCTTGTCGATCAAGACCCTTCAAGATCATGGGTTTTCGGTGAACTTTCAAAAGAGTCAGACACTTCCCTCCACCCGCCTCCTGCACCTGGGCGCAGTGATAGACACAGACCATTTCCAGGTCTATCTATCCCGGGAACGTCAGGACAGCATCCGAGCTCTGGTCCTCAAGGTCTGCAGGGAGTGTGTAGTGACACTGGCTATGCTCTCCCAACTCTTGGGAAAGATGATATCATGCATAGCAATAGTGCCTTGGGCTAGACTACACTCCAAAAACCTTCAATGGTTCTTGCTCCTATTTCAGAGATTGGGCACCAGCTCCTCCAACCAAAGGGTAAGCGTTCCTCCTCAGACTCTAAAATCCCTTCAGTGGTGGTCCTCCCCAGCGGTAGCCAGAGGATCATTATTCAAGGAACCCATTCGGCTCACACTGACTAAAGACGCCAATCTGTTTGGCTGGGGAGCGCACCTTCAGTCACAGGGCCGGTGGTCCCGGTTGGACCTGAAGCGCAACATCAATTGGCTGGAGCTCAGAGCCATACACCTGGCTCTCCGCCACTTCCGCAACAGGATTGCGAGGCAACCTGTGCTAGTCCTTACGGACAATGTGGCGGTGAAGGTCCATGTGAACCGGCAAGGGGGTACCTGTTCCAGGTCCCTTATGGCCGAGGCCCAGTTGCTGGGATCCTGGGCAAAGACCAACCTCTTCTCCCTCAGAGCCGAGCACATCTTGGGAGATGCAAATCGACAGGGGGATTTTTTGAGCAGATCGACAATAGAGCATTCCGAATGGCGCCTGCACCAGGATCTTTTCACAGAGATCTCAGAGAGGTTCGGTCAACCGGTTCTGGACTTGTTCGCTTCTCCGGCGAACTCCCAGCTCCCGAGATTTTACTCCCGGTTTCCCTCTCCGGGGGCGGAAAAAGCGGATGCCCTCCGCAGTCCATAGCCAGGAGGCCTGCTTTATGCGTTCCCTCCTCTCCCTCTGATCCCGGCAGTTATCTGAAAGATACTGCAGGAGCAGGCGGAAGTGGTAGTCATTGCTCCACACTGGCCAAGACGGCCGTGGTTTGCTGACCTCGTGAGCCTTTCCAGGTCTCCTCCAGATCCCTCCAGGTTGCATTGCGCTCAGCCAGGGAGCCCTACAACATCCAGATCCCCAGTGGCTCCAGTTAACTGCCTGGCACTTGAACGCCAGATCCTGACACAGGAGTCCTACTCGTCAGGAGTAATTTCCATGATTCAGGCCTCCCGAAGGCCGGCGACCAATCACATATATGACTCCGCATGGAGGAATTTCTGCCATTTGTGTGAAATGCACCATCTGGCTATCTTGGATGTGACTATTCCAAGAATCTTGGATTATTTATTGGACGGCCTCAACAAGGACTTGGCGCCTAATACCATCCACAGACAGGTGGCGGCTCTGTCCACGGTGCTTACCTGTGACAATTCGGAACCATTGGCTCAACATCCCATGGTACGCTCCTTTATCAAAGGGGCCACCAACACCAAACAGCCCGTGGTTCATAGGTATCCCTCTTGGGAGTTGCCGTGGGTCTTGCAGGCCCTCACCACGTCGCCATTCGAGCCTATCAGAACTTGTACCCTGCGGTCCTTGTCTCTCAAAGTCACCTTCCTGATAGCTGTTATGTCAGCTAGGCAGATTTCTGAACTGGTAGCTCTCTTTATCAGAGATGACGTGTGCATCTTTCATCAGGACCGAGTGGTCCTTCGCACGGACCCTGCCTTTATTCCCAAGGTCAACAGGATGCAGGCACTTGTACTGCCAGATTTTTGCCCTAACCCATCTCATGACTTGGGGCGTCAGTGGCACACACTGGATGTCCGCAGGGCATTCTGCTGTTACATCAAGTGGGTGGCGGCTTTTCACAAGTCAGAAGCCCTCTTTGTTTCCTTTCAATCCTCTTCTATGAGGTGAAAGGTGTCTGCCTCTACCATAGGCAGGTGGATCAGGGCTTGCATTGCAGAGAAGTATCAGTCGCATTCACTATCTGCTCCAGGTCATGTTATGGCTCATTCCACTCGCAGTGCTGCGACCTCAGCAGCATGGGCGACACAGGCGTCTGTTGAGAACATTTGTAGGGCGGCGACATGGTCGTCACCTTCCCCCTTTGTGAGGCACTATAAACTGGACAAGTTTACCTCTGCAGATGCCTCCTTTGGCCGAAGAGTGCTACAGCAAGTAGTGCCAAAGGATGGGACACCAGCCCAGACTGCTTCCCTCCCATAGGGACAGGTGGCTTTGATATGTCTCATTCGTGGATTCTCCATCTCCTATACTGGAGAAGGGGCGTTGTCTTACCTGAACACCTTTTCTCAGCATGGAGATGGAGAATCCACACCCACCCCTTAGGGTCCATCAGGTCCAGTGTCAGGGGTCTGGGAGCCAACACGTCGGACTGTCGTCAATATCTTTGCCCTCATCGAGACTGGGATTGGCCTGGTCCAGGAGGGGTATGGCAAATTTGACTGACTTAGTCTAATTGGGCAGGAAGACAGAGTAAACCCATTCGTGGATTCTCCATCTCCATGCTGAGAAAAGGCGTTCAGGTAAGACAACACCCCTTCTCTTTTGACCTTTCAGAAGGGTATCAAAACCTGATATTGTTGGTTGATCTGAGGGGATGCTCACTGCTAGAGGTGGCTGACAGGGTAACAAGATCTCATCCCTGTCCTATCCATCTCTTGACTCTTTTAGACAAGGTTTTAGCACAGTTTTTAATAATATTTTAATGTTGATTCATTTTAATCTTTTAATTACCTTGTCACCTTATAGATATGGGTGGTATAGAAATTTAATACATATATACATACATACATACAATGTTGTTAAGATGTCAAATTCCATACACTTGATATATAGTTGAAGAGAATATTACCCTCTGAACATTTTAGCTTTTGTCACACAATTCTTATGTAGCCCACCACTTTCTCCCAAAACTTGTTAAGTATAGGATATTGTAAAAACATGTGTTTTAAAGAAGCATTATTTTTGTAATATCTTCAACAAAATTCTGTCTTAGAGAATCTTTTATCTACAAATGTAATGGAGTTCAATAAATTCTGAATGTTTTTATTGTATAAGTCATAATTTGAGGTCTATTGAGTCTCCTTAATTGCACAACACATGGACAGACTTCAGCATAGTTTTAGTTGAGAAACTGTGAGCATCCTAGACCAAGCTAAAGTAAAACAAAACAACCCCCACACACAACACTAGACTTTAGATAGTTATAGGCCATTTATCCCATCTCTGGAATAAAATGTTACAGTGGAGGTTGTCCACCCAACTTCATTTTGTTTTGTTTTTCCCTTTTTTGTTGGGGAAAGGGAAGGAAAGAAACATTGTATTACTTCATTGGATCTGAATTCTGTTTTTTTCCATTTGAAATTTTCTTGGATTGCTTGATGGATACCATTTGCTGTAAAGAGAAGGAAAGAAAAGCAAATGGTGGGATTATTGACTCAATTCACATCTCAGTGGCTTTTAGTACTGTTCATAATGATGTCTTTGTGAAATGTTTCATTGATGTGGGATTAGAAGGTAGCATGCTGCAAATACTTCAGACCTTTATGAATAAGTAATCATAAAACATTCTCTTGTCATTTGAATATGAGGTTCGTTTCCTGTCCCAATGTGAAGTTGTTCAGATAGCTCTCCGGGGGGGGGGGGGGGAGGTATCATTTATTTATGGAAGAAATTGAACTCTTATCTTCTCAACTAAGCCAGTAAGCTATAGAATTCTTAAACCAGTGCTGGCTAGAATGAGTCCAAGAATAGATGATCAGTATATAAGCTTCTTTGGAAATGTAAATACATCATATTCTGAATCTGTTTATATCATCAAGTGATGAGATTTTCAATTTGGAATTGTTTTTGAACTCAGCTGAATATCCATTTGACTGCTGCAATTAAAATTGTCTTTGCCCCAGATTCAGAAGTATGTTTCTTGTATCTCTGACTTACTAAATTATACATCTGGTCATACTTTAAACATAGCCTTAGCAACATTAAGCCTGGAATATTACAATGTTTGTATGTGAGACCATCCTTAAAAAAACCACTGAAAACTTTGTAAAGTTAAAATAAATAGAATACTTAGGCTATAACACTTAGGTACTTGAAGTTATTTTATTTATAACTTCTGTTCATTCTTTTTATTCTGTCTTGCTTGTTTCTGCATACAAGTCATTGTGTGCATTCTTCTTATCCAGAATCCCTAAACCAGCACTTCCCAAATATCCCTGTTATGATTGGGTAATGAATTTTTGTGTTGTTTATTCTCAGAAAAACTTATTTTACCCAGTTTGGGAAACACTGCCCTAAACAATTTAGCTAGTGGGATTCACTTTCTACCAGTCAAGGGAGGTATACTCATGTGAAAAAATAAGTGCAGCCTGCATAACAGATATGAACATACCCATATTTTATTTTTATTCAAACAGTATATAAAGTTAATGCAATTGAACAAAAAGATATGAAAAAGTAATCATTTATTGAACAAAGAAGTTATACCATTTCCTTGACTCTAATACCTGATGTTGTTCCTTTTGGCAGAAATAACCTCACTAGGCATTTTTGCTAATTGTCTCTAACGTTGACTAGAAAGATTTTTTTTCTCATTCTTCAATACAGAATGTTTCAGCTGTTTGATATTTGAGAGATTTCTTCCTGTTTCAAATCACCTCACAGCATTTCAATGGGTTTTAGATCTGGGCTTTGACTTGGCCATTCCTGACCTACATTTCCCCTTCTGTCCCAATTACTTGGTGGCTTTACAGGAAAGTTTAGAGTAATTGTCATGTTGCGAAATCCACTTTCAGCTGAATTTCAGTCTTCTGACAGATCAACTTATGTTATCCTCAATGGCCTCTGAAGGCTTAAGACTTGATTGTGGACTAAGTAATTGTAAGCTGCCCAGGTCCTGATGCTGCATAGCAGTCCCAAACCATAATCTTTCTACAATCATGCTTTACACTTGGTATTGGGCTCTTTTGGTGAAATACTATCTTTGGTTTTTGCCAAATATGTCTTCTGGTACTTTGGCCAAATAAGTCTTATCTTTGCCTCATCTGTCCAGAGTATTGTTCCACATGTCCAGGTTTTTGCCTTGGTGTTCATGAACAAACTTTAATTTTGTCTTGATATTTTTTTGGATCACAAACTTTTCTTCTTGGCATACCTCCCACATAGATCTAATTTGTGCAGCTTCCTCTTAATGGTAGACTTGTGTGTTTTGTCATAAGTAATGATGAGAGCTACTTTAAGCCATGTTATGGAATTATGGGGTTTGTAGAAACTTTGTTTCGCATCTAAGCAAGTTTATAGTTATTTGAAATTATTTGTACATGATCTTCTGGACAGTGGAATGATTGTTGTCCAATTGTTGGGCTATCTTTTTAAAATCCTTCGAAGATTCATAGGCCTGTATAACCTTTCTGAAGGCCTCCCAACAAAGAGCAAATAAAAATAAATGTCTTAGTTTTAAATTACAAAGGTTCCTCTCAGATTTTCTCTCACAATGTTCTAACCACTTGCATCAGATCTGGTATACTAGATTCTAATTTTAGAATTTTGAGATAAAGGTAGTTCTCAACTATGACTGAAATAGAACTCCAGAGCTTTCCATAATACTGCACAGACCATTTTAAGGAAGTAGAACAGATGGCTTTGGTGAAATGAGAAGCAGGCCCGAAGTCTGCATGGACTTAGGATGGGGGGATGGTAGAGATAGGGGATGCTGTGGGATCCCTGAGTTTGGATATAAAGAGCAATGAATGCAGGGATACTGCAGGAGCTGTAATTTTGGGACTGGGTCATAAATAGCATTTTGGGCATCGGCTATAACTTTCAATGGCCACTAAGCAACAGGTCCAAGTCAAGAACTACCTGTAATGATAAATATAGGAGTATATTTTACTTTTTTCATACGTAAAATTTACATTTTTAAAAATTTAAATTACACAGGGAACTACGAAATGTAAATGGTACATGATATTTATTTTAATATATCCCATTTATCAATATTGTTGAAATGAAAATCAGATGTCTCTATGTTGAAATATGTTTCTATGATGAAAAGTCAAAAATTTCAACGAAGCATACTTTTTCATATAGCTTGTATGTTGACATACAATGGCATTTTTTAATAGAAAAAACTGTGGACATTTAAATTTTTGTAGCAAAATTTGTCCAACCTACTTTTGATGGATTTTATTTATTATTATTTATTATTTTAACAAAATACTGATGGGCTCTAGGCAGTGAACAATATTAGAAAAAAACCCATAGAATATAAACAACTAAAATTAATACAATTCATTTATAATACTATCCTATGGTTGGCCCCCTCTATCAGTTTGGGCTAAAGGTATGATTGTCTTCTATTTCTATCTACTGTTTGTCTTCTAAATCAGGGTTTTTCAACCAGTGGTATGGGTACTACCTGTGGTACATTGGCACCTGGCAGGTGGTATGCGACCATCCTAGAAAAAGTGGGGGAGGGGAATGAGCGGAACTGATGGCAGCACCACACAAGCCTGAGCAAGAGATGGCTGGAGCTGCAGGGCTGTCACGGCTCAGCGGAAGCGCCAGGATCAGCGTCAGGCTCCAGCTGGAGCTTGGCACTGATCCTGGTGCTTCTGCTGAGCCCTGAAGAAGCACCAATCAGCTGGAAAGCGGCACTGATCCTGGTGCTTCTGCTGAACCCAGAAGAAGCGCCGATGAGCTGGAATGTTGCGGCATCTGCAGGGTCTTGTGATTTACATTCAGATGCTTGGCAACTGATTCATATTTATGATGGTCACAGTGTCCCAGGGTCATGTGAAGTGACCAAAACCTGCTGCAACCACCCAGCAGATGGGGGGGGGAAATAAAAACCAAACACCCCCCCACCCCCACTGCCAATCCTCAACAGAAATGCTCACAACAATGAAAACCTTGGACAGGAGGAAAAGTGCTGCCGGGCGGGCAGGCAGGTGTCTTGCTCGGCTGTGCCTTGGGGGGCACTTTTTTCAGTGCCATTGTAACTTCGAATAGTCACTAAGCGAATTGTTGTAAGTCGAGGACTACCTCTATCACTTTTTTCCATTTTTTTGGTCATCAAGTTTTTGACACCTTGCTAGGCGACTGGTGGTACTCGGATATTGCCATATCCTAAAAGTGGTACAATGGGTGAAAAGATTGAAAAGCCCTGTTCTAAATGCCCACAAATATAGGACTTTTCTGTGATAGATTCTGTTTGTGGGTATTTAGAAGGCTAATAGTCTTAGTTCATTGTACCTCTGACCCAGGATGATGGAGGGGCCAACAATTATATATTCATTCAAATTTTGAATTATTTTTAAATAAATTCTTCGAATCTGTTTTTAAAAGTAAACATTTCTCTGTGTTAAGATGCTTATAATTATAAATCATCATGGGATCTATTTTTGAGGACAGAATATATAAACAATTTTATAAGGAAAAAATATTTCTTAAATGGACTGGTCTGGTTTTTATTAATTTCTTTCAATGTGTCTAAATCAACTTGAGTCCTTTTAGTTCTCCATTTTCTAAAAACTAAATTATGCTAGTGACTTTTGTTATTTATTATAGCATATTTTATTAAGACAAAAAAAAGTTATCCATAAAAGAATTCAAATTGAATTTGCAGGATTTACAGCAAAACTGAATTTGGCCAATAGCACTTATTGCTAAATTAATGCATCTTTTATTGATGAGAAAATCTATGTGAATTTTGCTAAGGAATTTGGCATAGTATTACTGAGTTGGGTAGACGGCTAACTCTTATATAATATTTATGACCTCTGGCAAAGCTACTGAGCAGCTGCCAGCAAAACAAGACTACTCTTAAAACTGTTATTTGCATACATCAAAACAATGTTCTCCCTTCAGCTGATTGAGGAGCAAACTCCACATTTGACAATGTACTGACTGTGAGACAACTTGTAAACAAGAGAAGTAGGAGAGCACTGACATTATCAAGCTGCTATGACATTGCTGTTTCAGTACTACAAAATTATAATGGTGTAATTTGTCTCAGTAATTTGTGTAATTCAGTAAAATAATACTGAATTCAGAAAAATATTTTAAGTAGATGTTGAAAATGTACAAAAAGATGTGAAAATTGCAAATATTCCTTAAACTTGTAAATAAGATATATTTTCAATAGCCATCTATGAAAAAATGGGAAAATTGTTCAAAAGGGCATACAATATAAAGGAAAGAGTACAAATCACCCTTGTTCAAATTGTTAAAGTTGTTGTTCCTTTTCTAAATCTAATGGTTGCTTGTAATTCACTTTCTATTTCAATATGGGAAGATCTTGCAACCTTTGTCAGCCAGGGAAAGATGTGATTGCTTTAACATTTTAAAGAGAGGTGCTTTGTATATTGTCACATATATAGCACATTATTGCAGCCTTTGATATCTTCAAATTGCTTCAAATTGCTATTGGTTCAATCATTTGTGAATTTTGCTCTTTCTCTTGCTTTTATTTATTTTTTACTTTTACAGTTATAAACATACTTCAACTTAAACTTGAATCCTACTGGGTTATTTTGTTTTATTTTTTTGCAGCAACATATGAATTTTTTCTTCTGGATTGTTTTTTTTAAATTCCTTACTGTAGTTTCTTCTTAAAGATACATAGTCTCTCAGAATTAGAAATGTCAACTAATTTTTTTAACATTGTGCAGGAAAAGATAGAATATAATCAGTACAATTGTTCATAAATATGGACAATTATTGACATAAATGAACTGCGAATAGCAGCAATAAGACAACAGCAATAAGGCAAATTAAATTGTTTTAATTTAAAACAATTAAAAATAAAGCATTATCAATGACCTATATTGAGAGCACACTGCTATCAGATTATAAATGCTGGTGGATTTGGAGGGTTGTATGCAAATAGAAAAGTAGTTATATATCATGTTTTCCCAAAAATAAGCCCTATCCCAAAAATAATCCCTAGCTTGATTTTTGAGGCTGTGCCTAATATAAGTCCTATTTCAGAAGTAAGCCCTAGCATTGCCCAGGGGCTGGGTGGCCAGCTTGATGTTGCTCGTGTGGCACGTGAGGGAGCCCAAGCGGGGCTGGGGGGAGAAGGGACAATACCAATGAAGAAGAAAAATAACAGCTCTCAAAAGAAACCAGCATGGCTGCATAAGGAACTCTCTGATAAATTGAAAGACTAAAAGGACAAATATAAAAAGTGGAAAGAGGGGCATATAACTAAGGCAGAATATCAGCAAATAGCCCAAGCCTGCAAGGATGAAGTGAGGAAAGCTCAAAAATGAATTAAGGCTCAAAAAAGGCTCAAAATGAAAGGCTCAAAATGAATTAAGACTTGCGACAAAAGTCAAAAATAACAAAAAAAGCTTCCTTCAACATGTAAAATAAGAAAAAGGTTAAGGAAATGATTGGTCCATTAGTGGGAGGAAGTGGCAAGAAAGTGACAAGCAACAGGGAGAAAGCAGAACTATTTAACTCAGTTTTTACATCCTTCTTTACATAAAGGGAAAACAGTCCAACTTATTAAAAACAGTACCGTAAAAAACAGATAAGATAGGCAAGAAAATAGTAAGTGAGCACCTGTCCACCCTAGATGAGTTCAAATCACCAGGACCAAATGGACTACACCCCAAGGTTCTGAAGGAACTGCCAGATGTGATCTCAGAACCACTGAGCTCTTGGAGCACTGGGAACTTCCAGAGGACTGGAAAAGAGCTGATGTAGTTCCCATCTTCAAAAAAGGGGGTGAAATGGATCCAGGAAACTACAGATCTATCAGCCTGACCTCAATTACCTGGGAAGATTCTGGAAAAGATAATCAAGCAACGAATCAGCGAACACCTAGAGCAGGGGGTGTCAAACTGTCTGCCCGCGGGCCAGATGTGTCACACCAAAACAGCGCTCACCCCATTGCTGGCAATGGGAAAAAAGTTGTGATACATCGCAACATGTGATGTCGCGAGTTTGACACCCGTGACCTAGAGGCAAACATAGTCATTACCAAAAGCCAACATGGGTTTGTCAAAAACAGATCATGCCAGACAAATCTTATTGCATTCTTTGACCAAGTGATAACATTAGTGGACCAGAGGAATGCTGTGCATATAATTTACCTGGACTTCAGTAAGGCATTTGATAAAGTAGATCACAATCTACTACTTGATGAGATATAAAAATTTGGGTTAGACAGCATCACCACCAGATGGATTTGTAGCTGGCTGACCAGCCGTATTCAGCATGTGGTCCTCAATGGAACTGCATCTACGTGGAAGGAAGTATATAGTGGGCTGTCCCAGGGCTCTTTTCTGGGCCCAGTGCTCTTCAAAATCTTCATCAATGATTTGGATAAGGGGATAGATGGGGAACTCATCAAATTTGCAGATGACACCAAGCTGGCATGAATAGCCAACACTCCAGAAGATAGGCTTAAGATACAGAAGGATCTTGACAGACGTGAACATTGGGCACTATCTACCAAAATGAAATTAATGGTGAAAAAAGTAAAGTTCTACATTAAGGCAAGAAAAACCAAATGTACAGGTACAATATAGGGTGGTACCTTGCTCAATAGTAGCAACTGCGAGAGGGATCTTGGAGTCACTTAAATATGAGCCAGCAGTGTGCTGCAGCTCCCAAAAAAGCTAACACGGTGCTGCATTAAGAGAGGGATAGACTCAAGATCAAATGAAGTGTTAATACCACTTTACAGTGCCTTGGTAAGGCCACACTTGGAATATTGCATCCAGTTTTGGTCACCACGATGTAAAAAAGATGTTGAGACTCTAGAAAGAGTACAGAGAAGAGCAGCAAAGATAATTAGGGGACTGGAAGCTAAAACATATAAGGAACGGTTGCTGGAATTTGGTATGTCTGGTCTAATGAAGAGAAGGATAAAGGGTGACATGATAGCAGTATTCCAATATCTCAGGGGCTACCACAAAGAAGAGGGAATCAAGCTATTCTCCAAAGCACCTGAAGGCAGGACAAGAAGCAACAGATGGAAATTAACGAAAGAGAGAAGCAACCTAGAACTAAGGAGAAATTTTCTGTCAGTTAGAACAATTAACCAGTGGAACAACCTGCCCCCAGAAGCTGTGAATGCTCCAATACTGGAAGTTTTTAAGAAGAGATTGGAGAACCATTTGTCTGAAATGGTATAGGGCAGACATGTCAAACTCGCGACATCACGTGACCTCATGCAACCTATCGGGACTGTTTTATCATTGCTGACAATGGAGTGGGTGCGGCTTCCACGTGACGTGCCCGGCCCACGGGCCGGCAGTTTGACACCCCTGGTATAGGGTTTCCTGCCTGAGCAGGGGGTTGGACTAGATGACCTCCAAGGTCCCTTCCAACTTCTTCTTCTTCTTCTTCTTCTTCTTCTTCTTCTTCTTCTTCTTCTTCTTCTTCTTCTTCTTCTTCTTCTTCTTCTTCTTCTTCTTCTTCTTCTTCTTCTTCTTCTTCTTATTATTATTATTATTATTATTATTATTATTATTATTATTATTATTATTATTATTATTATGATGATGTTTTGCATGGTATAAACGAGGTAGGAGATACTGTTACCGCACCAAAGCCATTTAATCCGAGTTGACCAATGAATGTGGTTTCAGCTTTTACACTGCCCCTTGACTAGAAAGGGATTTCTTCCCTTTTCCTTCAGCATGGCCCAAGCTCCCCACGCTTCTTTCCAATTCTCAGAGCCTCAGTGATTCTGTTCTCTCCCTGCCTTCCCAGCATGCAAGCTAACCCCATCCCCTTCCTTCGACTACCACCTCCACATTTACCTATTTCCACCCACAAGGGGCAGACTTTCTTTCTCGTCACTTGTTCTCCAGGACTGTTTTCTTGCATGGCTTTGAGGCAGCAGGTTCTCAGTGCTGCAGCAGAACACGCCCCATTCTGAAAGGAGAAGGGAAGAACACCCATTGGTTTTTGGTTTATGGGAGGGCTCTGCCCAGTTTGATTATTGGCCCTTGTGAGTGGAAATAGGTAAATGAGGTTGTAGTTGAAGGAAGGGGCTGAGATTAGGCTTGCAATCTGGGAAGGTGGGAAAAAGACTGAATCACTAAGGCTTTGAGGCAGAAGCGCGGGGAGGTTGGGCCATGCTGAAGGAAAAGGGGAGCAATTGCTGAATTAGACCTTTCTAATCAAGGGACAGTGTAAAAGCTGAAACCACATTCACTGGTCACCTCAGATTAAATGGCTTTGGTAGGGTAACAGTATCTTCTTCCTTGTTTGTACCATGCAAAACTCTGTAGTTCCTGTGCTCGGCCCCACCTTCCAACCTGGTCCTCCAGCAGCACTGCCACTCCACCCACGATGGCCCTGCCTCCCCCCACACCTCTGCCTCCTCCTGCAAAATAAGATATCCCTGAAAATAAGCCCTAATGGGTCTTTTAGACCAAAAGACTGGGCTTATTTTCGGGGAAACACAGTATAAGTGGTCAAACTTCTTTAAAAATCTAACTTCGATATTATATAGTGTTCTGAAACTGGATTTGATAAGAAAATATTATATAACAAAGAATTTTGCCTTACTATATTTTGATGTTTCATGTCTTTTTTTCTTTGTATGCTTTTTAAAGTTAGTACATCTCAGAAAATTGGCAACAGGGACAGAAAAACAGTGTGGAGTGCCAGGTTAAAACAGTTATCAGCTATTTTCCTATTCAGGAAATGGAAGATTAGTTTTGTTTTTTAATAATTGGAACAAAATGGCTTAGACATATTTCTGACAAACAACATAAGAAAAAGATTTAGTTAATTATTTGAAGACATTTTCACTTTATTAAAAGGCAGAATATATATGTTTAAAGGCAGAATATATACATATCACTTTGTGTTTTCTGCTTTGGATATTAGTTTAATTCATAGAAGTCTTTTTTTGAGCCAGCAATTAGAGCAGCTAGCAAATTAAGAAAGTTATGATTATAGTATATTAGAAAGGTATGAATAAGGTTCTGGTATTTTCAATATTAAGCAAAAATCAAGAATATGGGAGCATAACCAAAAGTTGATAGAAGGTAGTTCAAAACTAATGTTAGAAAGTATTATTTCATAGGAAGAGTAGTGGAAGCTCAAAACCAACTTCCAGTGGAGGTAGTGGATCAGTCATCAGTAACTGAGTTTAAATAAACTTGGAATAAATACATGTCCATCATCTGACAAAAAATTAAAAAATAAAAATAAATAAAATATAAAACCAATAATTAAAAATAATACATAAATTAAGAAGAAAACAAAAAGCAAATACACTCAAAGAACAGACTCAATGGATCATTGAGTCTTTTTCTGCCATCGTTTTTTATGTTTTATGTTTCAAACTATGTCCTCTCTCTATATTTTTGTACCTAATGAAAACAATTTTAATTCATCATCATCATCAAGTTAGAAGGGACCTTGGAGGTCATCTAGTTCAACTCCCTGCAGGAAACCCTATATACCATTTCAGACAGATGTTGCACATATAAAATACAGTAATAGTTAGAAAATAGTAACCATTAAGATATTTTGCCTAAGAATTTTATTTTTATACATACATACATACATACATATTCTGTACGTAAAATTTTCTTGTCACTTGAAAGTCTTACTTTGTAAGCCTAGTTCTTGCAGCTTTTAATAATTAGTCATAACTGATGCGACAATACATTGTTTCTTATTATAATGTATACAATAGTACACTAAGAGGTCAGTTTGATACTGATTTCAGTAATCCTATTTAACCAATGCAAGTTCAGTAAATTGAATATAAAAAAGCAAGTTTACCTACATAATTATCTGTAGACATTTTATATTAATATGTTTTATTTCTAAGATGTACCGTATTTTTCGCACCATAAGACGCACCTGACCATAAGACGCACATCGTTTTTAGAGGACAAAACAAAAGAAAAAAAA